>NC_050578.1:137297691-137547677 GCF_011100635.1 Trichosurus vulpecula
CTGGTTGTTGTCCTTTGCTCTCAAAGAGGACCAAAGTGACATCACCATGCTAGAGTCAAGTCACAGTGTGTCCAACTGTGGCTGATCAGACCAACACAGTCTTAGAATACTCTACCACAGGTTGGGCACAAATAGTCCATGGGAACATTTGGGGTGGATTCTCTAAATTTTCACATCTCAGGTTTCTTTTGATCTACCTCAATTCTGCTTTGCTCATAGAGCACAGCACCTTCTTGATGAGGGCACCCCACGGTCCTGTGCCAGCATCTGCCAAGTCACACAATCAATCCCAAAGTTCTTCAGAGAAACCTTGGGAATGTCCTTGTATCACCTCTTCTGATCATGATTCTCTGCTGCTTATACCAATTTTGGCCTAACAATTAACACCAAGAAAACACAGGTGCTCCACCAGCCAGCACCACACCAGTCATACGTGGAATCATCAGTTACAGCAACCGGAGAAGTTTTGGATACTATGAATAAGTTCACTTCCCTTCCTTAACTCTGAACAATCAACAAAAGAAGCCTTGATTTGTGATTAATTAGCTAAGTCAATTCCGGCACAACCCTATAGTCAGGCTATATGCTGGAAGTGGAGCTGAGTTCAGGTCTTCATAGCTCCGAGGGTGTTTCTCAATCCACTTCAGTTTGGCAACATTCATACAAGCCTAGCACATAATGACCACTAGATCAGTGCTTGTTGAATTGAGCTGAACTGAGCTGAACTGAACTACATTGAAATGAAATGAACGGAATTGATGCCTGAATAGGGAAGTTGTCGATTCATGGAGAATTTCCTTCCTCCTTTTCAAGGTCATCCATGCTTTTGAGTTTCCCAAACACTTAAAGGACAATGGTGGAGAAACCATCTTGTACCTATGAGGTGAGAACATTTTGACTGGCTCATAAGTCTTCAAGTACATAAAAACAAAAGAGAAGCTAAACCATTTGGCCACCAGATATTTAAGTGTGATGTGGGCAAATGCAAAGGGAAGTAGAGAAGGCTGTTGGCCAGGATAACGTAAGTGTCTTTGTAAGAAAAAGAATGACTTTTCAAAGGATTTCTTCCGGAGAGGTAAGGGGCTAAACCTGAGACTAGTATTACACATGCTTCATATTCTTCAAAAAGGCATAACGGGACCAAGATGCTCTCTTGCTAATGTTTAACTCCATTTTCAACCCGACTACGGTTTGGTGATTTAGCCACCAGATCCCAGAATCCCAGCATCTCTTGATTCAGAAGGGACTTCCATGGTTTTCTACTCCAACCATAGCCAACAAGGGTCCATCTAAACATTGCTTCAGGATTACTAGTGACAGCAAATTCAGTCTCTCCTCTAAGGTGGCCCATTCTCCTTGGAGATGGTGCTATTGTTATAAATCATTTTATCCTCTAAATTTACCTCTTTGCATCTTCTACACAGAGCTTATGATTCTTCCTTCTATATCCAAGTAGAATCAGTCTAGTTCTAGTTACATGGGACAGCTCTTCCAACCCTTCAATGCCTCCAACCCCCATCCTCATCCCAATTTTTCTCTTCTCCAGGTAAACTCCTACTCAGAGTAGAGTATGGCTTGAATTTAGCTAAAACTAAACAACTGTGAAGCATATTGGACAAAGGAGAGGGGGAAACTCTTAAGCAACTATTATTCACAGTCATTACTTTATTGTGGGGAGGAGTTAAATAAATATTTGTCAGGAATAAAATGGTATGCAACTTATAGCATGGCAACCTTCAAATAAAGGTTTATAGGTAATTTGGTGAAGAGGATATCATTCATCTTCATCTAAGATTTGAACTAAGGTCAAATTGTGCCTGACACCATGCATAAACCTGAGCAAATAATTTACTATCCTTCCTCCTAAGATTCCTTCTCAGTAACAATAGCGTAATTGAATAAAGCAGAGGTGCACAGACTGATTTCAAGGGTGTCTATGAACTTGTATGGGAAAAACATCTTTATTTTCACTTACCTTCGATTTCTTAGGATTTTGGTAATCGTATGACTTTATTCATTAAATGTTTTCCCCATTTTAGAGATAAGGAAACAACAAGGAATGCAACCAAATATCCAAGATGCAAGGGGAGTAGCAAGGAATGCCCCAAAACCTGAGAGGGATGCAAAAGAAGCAAGAAGGCATGCAACACAGCATGCCATGGAGCTGCCAATAAAGGCAGAAGAGATTGAGCAAAAAGTGAAAAACCTTCAATGAGAGCCACAAGCAAAAACCAGAATGTACCTGGAAACATTATCAGAGACATTAAAGAAATATATCAAAATGAGTAACAAGAGATACTAGCAGAGACAGCACTGATGTGATGCAACAAAAGCTGATCCTGTGCAAGAGAAACTATAGACTCGATGTATCAAAAAATGCAACAGTAAATGCAAGAAGTGAAGGAGATATATTGGAAGATTCTACAATATATATAGGAGATTTTAAAAAGTAACTGATATAAAGTACTTAAAGAGCAACAGTAATCACTGGGTTTTACAGTGAGAAGCCCTGTTCTAAAGGCTCTGTGTGATACAGAGTTAGAATCAAGATAACTATTTCTTTGGCTAAATGTTTATCATTTCCTTTAACCAGCTGGGGTATATATCGCTAGCCGACTTGGATTTCTTGTTTACCTTCAGATACCAGCTCCACTGTCTTGTCTCTAGCTAAAATCTCATCCTAGTTGGATAAATGGATTCCCCTTAGCCAGTGTAGCTAAAGGCAGAAATGTTCAGCTATTAGTCTCTTCCTCAACAATTCTTGTTCAAATCTACCTTTCTTCACTGGGTGGTTCTTGTTCATTGTAACATCTAAAGCATTGATTCTCAGTTTGGAGCAGAGGTTTCCAGCCTGCTCTGAGCCACCTATCAGGCACAAAGGGCTGGATAACAACGTGCACATTAGTAAAATGTTCTAGATGATCAGGAGGGTCTGCTCAACCCTGTTCACTTAGCCGCTAAAGCCTCTAGCCTTACAAGTCCACGTGTATTTCTTGTCAATCAGCTTAGTTGACATCACAAAATGTTTATGTAAAGGAAATGCTCATTTTGTCACCTGCACTGGGACACTAGCTGGGATGCGATCATTTTTCTAATTACACATATGACTATTCAATGCAAAAAAGTTTATTGAGCATTTTTAAAAAAGTGACATAAATATTTTCATTTGTATGAGGCATTTCTTTCTTCCTTCCTTCCTTCCTTTCTTCCTTCCTTTCTTTCTTCCTTCCTTCCCTTCTTCCTTCCTTCCTCTCTCTCTCTCTCCCTCTCTCTCTCTTTCTCTCTCTCTGTCTCTCTCTCTCTGTCTGTCTGTCCGTCTCTCTCCCTGTCTTGCTTTCTTTCTTTCTTTCTCTCTCATCATTAACCTCTGGACCAAAAGGTATGAGCATTTTGGCTACTTGTTTTTGCACGACTCTAAATTGCTTTCCAGAATTGTTGAACCAATTTACTATTCCATGAATGATAGGTTAATGTGACTATCTTGTCATAACTCCTCCAACATTGACTATTACCACCTTTTGTCATCTTTGCCAATTTGTTAGGTTTGAGAAGAAACTTCAGGTTATTTAGATTTGCAACTGTCTTATTAAAGATGATGCAGAGCATTCTCTCATATGGTGGCTAATCCTGCTTATGAGAACTATTTTTCATGTTGTTTGAACAATTATTTATGGAAGAGTGGCTTTTGGATATATACGTATGTATGTGTGTATGCACATATACACATACACATGTATATGTACACATGCATATATATGTATATATGTATGTATATAGGTCTGTGTATAGATAGATTGATAGATATGTCTATATAGCTTCATATTATATTCTTATCAGAGATATTCAATGCAAAAATATTTTTCCTAGTCAGTGTCTTCCCTTCTTATTCTCATTACATTAATGAGAATTTAGTCAGGCAAAAGCTTTTAGATTTCACATAACCAAAATTATGTCTTTGGTCTTCTGTCAGCCCCTCTGTTCAATGCTTGGTTAAGAATTCAGCACCCACACATAGCTGTGAAAGGTATCCGATCTGCCTATCTTCTAATTTTGTATGATATGATCTTTAATATTCAGGTCATGTGTCTATTTAAAATTTATTGTGACATGTGGTGTGAACTATTACTTTAACCTTAATTTCCCCAAATTTGCTTCCAGTTTTCCCAGCAATTCTTGTCATAGAGATAGCTCTTTCCTAGGTAATTTATTGCTCTGAATTTATAAAATACTGGGTTTACTGAGTTCAATTATTTCTGTTTCTTCCTTGCCTGGTTTGGGATATGAAAACAACCTGATTCTTATTGCATTGATTGCCAGGGTTTTCACCTGGTCTAGTCTCTTCCATTAATCTATTTTTTCTGTTGTTTTTGTAAACAAGTATTAATTACTTTTTTATGATATGGTTTGAAATCAGGAAGTGTAATTTCCCCTTTATTTCTCCCTTTTTCATTATTTCTCTCAATATTCTAGATCTCTTGTTCCTCTAAATAAATTTTGTTATTGTTTGGCTTAACTCTATAAGATAATCTTTTGGTAGTTTGATTGATATGACAATAAATCTTTAAATTAATTTCAGTAGTGTTGTCATTTTATTATTCTGGCACAGCCTAGCCATGAACACTAAATATTTCTCTAGGTATTTTTATGTCTTTAAAGAATGTTTGCTAACTGTATCTGTACAGCTATTGAATGTGCTTTGGTAGATTAACTCCTAGATTTTTGTGTAATTTATAGTTATTTTAAATGTGGCTTCCCTTTCAACTAATGCCTCTTGCATTTTTATTTTATTTGCTACAAAGAAAATCTATTGATTGAGGAGGGGGGTGTTATTTTGTAGCCTACAACTTTACTGGAGCTTTTGTCTTAATTAATGTCTTTGCATCTTCCCCAGGATTTTCTAAGTAAAACCATCATGTCATCAGTAAAACAAAAACAAAACAAAAAAAGTTTAGTTTTTCTTTCTCTTTGTCTATATGCTTCTTTCATTTGTCTTATTTTCATGATGTGTTTTTTCAAGCTATCTTAGATGTTCTGGACATGCACCAATTTTGGCAGGTAGTCCCATCATTAGCATTGCTTTTCATATAGTTGTTAATTATATGATTTATTCTTTAACTCACTCAATTTCGTAGGATTGCATTTTTATCTCCATTTAGTCAGTGTCTTTGCATGTGGTCCCTAGACTGATGACTACTTTTGCTGCTCTGTGGGGTATAAAGAACATTTTTTAATATGCCTCCATTGTTTTTTACATTTATATGTAATTTCTCTATTCAAAGCCCTTCAGAACCTTCTCCACTCCAACCTTTCTGGTCTTCTTATACCTAACTCCCTGACACCTACTGTTTGATACAATGACACTGGCCTCCTGGCTGTTCCATGAACAAGACCCTCGTCTCTCAGGTCTGGGCACATTCTCCCCACACCTGGAATGTTCTTCCTCCTGTGCTCCACCTACTGGCCTCTCTGGATTCCTTTAAGTTCCCAATAAAATCCCACCTTCTGTAGGAAGCTTTCCCAAACCCCTCTTCATTCCAGTGCCTTCTCTCTGCTCATTGTTTCCTATTTATTCTGCCTAGGGAAGCTAAATTTTGAATCAGGAGACCTGGATTTGGGTTTTGAATCTTTGGATCTTTCATGGTCTTCAGTTGTCCCATGTGTAAAAATGGCTGAGTGGGCTTAGATAATCTTTAAGATTCTTTCTAGCTCTAACATTCTATGAATTAGTTTGCATACACAGTAGAAATAAATTTTTGATTAACACTAGTATCAATCTGCACATTAAATTCATGTCTAACTTAAAAAATCAAAACAATATGGAATTTCCAGGTCATGAGACAAGATGGTAGACTGGATACTTTCTCCAGTTCCCATTAATTTAATTCAATCTAATGAACATTTATTAATCACTATATCCTCATGTACAGACAGAGGATGAAAACATTTAAGTACCATTGCTGTTGGCCCACTAAGCATGGATTCACACAGTCCCAGCTACAAAAGAGAAGCAGAGTCAAAGGACCCACCTTGGTCCAGCACTTTTGAAAAGGCTCCTATGTCCACAAATGGGAGATTCCATGGAGGCTGACTTTCCATAGAAAACAAGGTCATGACATCAGTCTTAGAGAATTATTTTTTTCTGTTTGCTTTTGTGTAATCGGGTGAACACCAGTGTAGCCCAGAATCTCTTCTAATCAGCTTTCAGCTTTGAGGAGTGAAAGGAAGGTTTGTCAGTTTCCAGCAAAGCTGTCAAGCATGGATGCTTAATCCCCACTGCTGAGGTTTTGTCTTTTGGTTTGTTGTGTTTCCTGCACCTGTTAGGAAAGAATTTGAAAAAGCCTCTAGAGAAAGAGGAAAGACCTTGAGATGAAAATAGAGTGAACACTAGATGGGATCAGTGCCCCAGGAGGTTTTGTGTGTGTGTGTGTGTGTGTGTGTGTGTGAATGCATGGAGGTGGGTACATCTTGTTCCCAAGTACTCCGTTTAATCAACAAACCCTAAGAGGCAGTGGTGTGTACTGGTAATGTGCTGGGATTGGAATGAGAGGACCTATATGACAGTTGGGAAATCATTTCAACTCTTGGCTAAATCAGTGATGCCTTCCGTATGTGAGCACTTCAACCACCATCTCTGGGGCATTTATCAGGCATGATGCCACTGATTTCAGCAACCATTCTCCTGCAGGCAGATGTTTTTGTGTGCCAACTGGCAAGAATCAAATGTATGTGCAGTCATTATGAGAGAAAGCATCAAACACCAAATACCAATGAAATAAAATGATAATTATCATTTGTATAACTTCATTTTGCAGACTATATGTCTGCAAAGTACAGGGCCCACATTATCTCACTTGAAGGAAGGAAGGAAGCATTTATTAAGTGCCTCTATGGGTCAGGTTAGTGCTTAACAAATATTATCTCATTTGATTCTTATCACAACCCTCGGAGGATGGTGTTACCATTATCCTCATTTTATGGTTTGGTAAACTGAGTCAGTCATAAGTTAAATGACTTGCCCAAGATCACATGGCTAATAAGTGTTTGAGGCAAGATTTGAACGTAGGTCTTCCTGATTTCAGACTCAGGACTTTATCCACTGTGCTCTACCTAGCTGTTTTGAGCTTCACAACAAATTCCTTTTATAGATAAGGATACTGAGACTCAGAGAGGCTAAGGGCTATACCCAGAGTCAACGAGGTCAGGAGTGGGGCTCAATCACAGATCTTATTGCAATATAGACAATGGTAATGTTTTTTGACTGAGAGACTCTGACACAACATATCTACCCTGAACATTTCAATAAAAGGAAGTTTTCCAGCTCACGGTATGGTTTAGAGGTTTTATATACTGATGCCAGGCGTTCTGTTACAGGTGTTTACTGGTCATGCTTCTCCATTCTCGTGGAAGATACTTCAAGGAGTTCTTCATAACAAAGATTCTAGAATGGAAGGACAAAAGGATGCTTGATCCATCATCAAGAGAATGAACAAATTATTTGCATATATATATATATGTATAAAATTATCCAATACACACTTCTATTTATCAGTTCTTTCTGTGGATGCAGATAGCATCTTTCTTCATGCCTCCTTTATAGTTAATTTTCATATTAATAATAGTCAAAATAACATAACTTGTTCATTCTTAAAATAATATTGTTGTTACTGTATACAATGTTCTCTTGGTTCTGCTCATTTTACTCTTCATTATTTCGTGAAAGTCTTTCCATGCTTTTCTAAGATCATTGAACTCATCATTTCTTACAGCACAGTAGTAGTCCATCACAATCATATACCACAACTTGATCAGCCATTCCCCAATTGTTAGGCCTCCCTCCAGTTCTCTTTGGCCTTTCTTTATATTCTTTACACTTAGCACAGGGCTTGGAATACATTGAGAGCTTAATAAATGTGCATTAATTGATTGCCAAAATCCTACATTCTTTTCATGACACCAGTACTTCTCAATCTTTTCCACAGATAAGATTTCTAATTAGCATCCATTGCTTTAAAAAATATCTAAGGGGAGAAATATATGGATTTCTCAATCCATCAATCAATAAGTTTGTATTAAGGACACACTATGTGCCAAGCACTATACTAGGTGCTTAATAAATGTTTTTTGACTTGATTTGATGACAATTCCCCTAGGACTCATCATAAGACTCCACACATTCCCAGTTTTAACTCAGCATTTATTTATCCATATGGTTCCTTTAAATAGGAAGAAACCCAATAAGCAATACAATTAGAGAGAGATGAAAATGTTTTATCATTTTAGGGTCCAGAAGGATAAACCACAAAAAACGTTGCAAAAGGAACCCAGAAACTATCATGTCAGATTGGAAATTTTTGGCCTTCTACATTTTTTTAAACTCCTCAATACGACCTCAGTGAAATAGATGGAATTTTGGAGGAATGAAGTCAACCAGAATTTATTAAGGATCTTTTCTATGAGCCAGGCACTGTGTTTAAAAAAATGCTATGTTCTAATCTCTGCCACTGCACTTCCCAGAAAGGAGGGTACTTTAGATTTTCTGACCAGATTTTCTGCAGTTCCTAAGGGGAATGTATATGGACATTAGAATTAAATCACTTGAAAATGTTCCTTAATTACCCCATCTTCAGGTTAATCTTGCTTATTTTTACTATCTTAGTAAATTTTGTTGCCATTCAGCCATTTTTCAGTCATGTCTAACTCTTCCCCCTCTTGGGGTATTCTTGGCAAACATACTGGAATGATTTGCCACTTCCTTCTCCAACTCATTTTACAGATGAGGAAATCGAGGCAAATAGGGTTAAGTGAATTGCCCAGAGTCACACAGTTACTAAGTGTGTGAGGCCAGATTTGAACTCAGGAGGATAAGTCTTTCTGCTTCCAGGCCCTGCTGTACCATCTAGCTGCCTTGCCTTAGTAAATACTAGTTTCTAAAAAAATAAGTTTAATTAGGTAGTTGATATCAACTGACAGATAATGGAAGACAAACATTGTTCAAAGCTCATGAATGATGACAGCATTTGAAAATCACACCCAGCCATTTAGGGAATACTGAGGGGAGAAGGAACAAGGGGGATTCACTTTGCCAGAGGAAGAGTTTGGAAGAATAGTTCCAGAACTCATGCTGCAATTATGAAGCTCCTACAATGTGTAAGGAACTACAAAGACAACTCTTACGAAAGGGATGGTTAGTGAATATGGAGAAACAGAAGCAGTGATTCCAAAGAGCTTTCGCCCCAGAAAGGCTCCCCTGTTCCCTTCACATCCTGCTCATTCTCCGGTCTGCTCCATATCTTTGTCAGCTGCCTTGCCCCACCTAAGGCTAACTCCACACTGAGGAGTCCTCGATGTCTAGTGAGCTCCTGCATGGTACTACCATATCCTGAAAAGCCTCAGCTGCTACTCACTTCACTTCCCGTTCACTCTCTTGTCTGTGTCACTTCCACATCATAGCCCTGCAGAGATACCCTTCACTCACATATATGCTTTCCAATTCCTCTTTATGTTTGCCATCCCCATTAGAATGTAAGTTCCATGGGAACTATTGTGCTTCCCAGATACTCAGAACAGTGCTCGGCTCATAGCAAACACTTCATAAATGTTCAATCCAGCCATCCATCCATCCATCCATCCATCTATTATCCATCTATTTATCATCAGTTTATCCACATCTGTGTGTCTCTCTCTGGCTCTTTCTCTCCTTATCTCTGTCTCTTTCTGTGTCTCCCTCTCCATCTCTCTCCATCTCTGTCTCTCTGTCTGTCCCTCCCTCCTAGTCCTCAGAAGAGAAAGGGGACATGGTTAACAACAAATGATTATGGCCTTTTAAAAAAACAGCAACAAGAATAAAACTTTTAAAAACAGGCAAAGGGATAAAATCATTGTAGGACTTTGATTCTGTTGCCATTATCGGCTGTGGGCCATTTTTAGCCATTTCTCTCCCTTGGTGTCAGGTTTTCTGCCATGTTGCATTCATTACAGCAGGCTGATAAGATTTTATCTCACTACTGCCATGTGCCATGTTAAAAGACAAAAACAAATCAGAAAAGATAGGCTGGAGGTCCCTTCTAGCTCAAATAATTCAACACTTGAAATGTTCTCCTGGACACAATAAAAATACACAGGCCCAACCATTCTCAAGGAAAGATCTGAAGATAGAGTTTCATTCTAAATACTGACTGGCAGGTAATATTGGTACATGGTTTAGTGATTCATAATAATCTAATACCTTAGAGTAAGAAATAATAAATGAGTATGAGATCCTTAAAGCATTGTCATTTACATTAAAGGTGGTCTGGCCACATACACTACAGATTGAACCACAGGTCATGTCAAGTAGGATCAAAATTTTTCCAGGTGGGATTAAAACCCATGTTTACCAAAATGGATGTCATCAAAGAAATCTATTTTCTTAATTCTCAATGCTCATGGGAGGTGACATCCAGGAATCTGAATTATAATCCATAGTTTGAGGGCAAAGGGTTTAATGATTCCAACAGTCTTTATGGAAGCGTTGGAGAAGGGAAGAATCGGGGAGTGGTTTTCCTTCAGTTCTAAGAGGATGCCTTGTTTCACACAATGACTAGTTCAGGGATAGGAGTGAAGCATTTCTTCACTGAGTCTTCACTAAACAGAAAGATGTAAGTGTATAAGGGTGAGAAAGGACATGATCCAAGAAAGTTAAATCGGGTCATGCTAGGAAGTCTCCCCCTATAAAGAGCAAATGTTCCCAGCAGAAATTTCAACCCAGCCAAGAGCATAGTTTAGCATACTGTTTAGCTAGACCCTGCTATGGAATATGTGCCTTTTTCCCTCCTTTGGCTGACTCAATAGGAATGCAAATATTACGAAGTATATAAAGAATTTTCATCTTGACCTTTCCCCACTTAGAAAAATATTCAAAGACTAATCTTTATCCTTCTTATAAAACTACAAGAAATTGGCTGTAGGAAAGTGTCTATACCAACTAGACAAGGTGACCTAACAGAGACATTCTAAATGCTTAATTAAATATAAATAATGGAATAAATTTTAAAAGATTAAAAGAATAAATAACAAAATGAATGGAAATCAATAAATCAAAGAATAAACAAGATGAAATGATACATAATGGAATTCCTGCCTTCCTGTGAGACTTTCGTAAGAATAGTGGGGGTGGTGTAGAACAAGAGCTCCTTAGCCTTGTGCCATTCTGGCTGTTCCTTTACACAGGATTGATGTTTTAGATATTATCTTAGTATTAGGTTCTAGTTAATATACATATAAATAGATGGTAGAATGGGAATGGGGAGCAGAGTGAGGAAGACCTGGGTTTGAGTGTTGCCTCATATATTTATTATCTGTGTGACCCTGAGTGAGCCACTTCATCTTGCTAAGGCTCAGTTTCCTCATCGGTACAATGTGGAGATAATAATACCTTAGTATCTACCTCACATGGTTACCATGACACTCAAATGAGATAACAGAAAAGGAAAACATTTACTACTAAACAAAAGCACCTGTTATTAACCATTATTAACACTTACCAATGATGTTATTGTATAAATATATCAAGAATTATATGTTTGACTTTTTTCCTCCCTTTTAAAGGATCTTGTACAACTCTGGGGTGTTCAGAGAGAACCAGCATCTCTGTTGTGAGGGCTTGCCAAGCCCTTTTCAGGGCTGCTACCCACCTTTTCCCCAACTCTCACTTGTGGCTCCAAGAAGCTGTAGCATGCACAGCAACCACAACCTGGTAAACCATCTAGGCAGATGGCCTTAAACTAGGTTGAAGTTAAGCCATATGCCTCAAACCCGTCAGTGAGTTAGCAGGGTGTCTACACCACGCATGTGAAGACTTCCCCTGGTGGAATGGGTGGATGAGAATAATTTGTGCCAAAGGCCATGAAGGCAGCTAAAGCATGCGCTGTGGAGAACTTAGAGCTTGGTCAGAAATAAAAGATACCAAGGTCATCCACCATATTCCAGACCATAGCCAGTCATCATTTTGTCTTGCAACTGGACTTCAATGACTCTGGAAGAAAGAGTGAGGGAGACAATTTTGTGCAACTCTGCCTCACTTAAGTCTAATTCACAGGCAAGTCAAGAGCCCATGATATCATCACTCCATGATGTCATCGGTCCTCTTTGAAAATGAAGGACAAAAAAAAATTTATTTCAATTTATTTCAATATAATTGCTTTCCTTTTAATCATAATACTTTATTTTACGTATTAAAGACATCAATATGAAAAGGTGTCCATAGTGTTCACCCCATTTGGGATTTTCTTGGCAAAGATACAGGAGCGATTTGCCATTTCCTTCTCCAGCTCATTTTGTAGATGAGGAACTGAGACAAGCAGGGTTAAGCCCATATAAGTCCTTAGGGGTTACATTCTCAGTCCCTAGCACACATAATGAATACTTATTAGTTGATCTTATGAATCTATGAACTCAGGCTCCTACTTGCGCTGTCCAAGCCTAGTGATAGGAAGCAGTAGGATGCACAGAGTAAAGCTGCAGGACAGAGACAGGCATAAAGATGAGGTGCACTTGGGTTATGTTTTAGTGAACACTATAGTTTTTAAAGGATTGGAAATTGCATCATCCATTAGGCAATGTTATTGTATAGAAGGGGACAGACTGCAACAGATTATAGACAAGTAGCTACGTAGGGTCAGTAGAATAAAAGATATCAGCAGAAAAAAAAATAGTGTCAAAGAAAATAAAGGGTAAGTCATGTGATGAGAACAAGGGGCAAGAGCTGTATCATTGGAGTAAAAATCTACATTAATGAGATCACAGATTCTTTGGACTGCTTGAGTCTCTGAAAGAATGGTTGGTTCAAGAGGGAAGGATTCTCTGAGGTTATTCTTGGACTGGGATCCATGAGGACTTGGCCCTTCAAAGCTATGACAAAAAATGAAGGCCACTCACTCTTATAGACTCTGAACCAGCCAGAGCTGTTGGCAAAAGTCAAGATTCGTTAAGTAATGTCATACTCTTCCTTGAGCTTCAACCCCTAGATCTGCCCCTGCTTGAATCCACTGTACCCATATACCACCAGTCCTACAAATAAGGACACACAAACACAAATACACAGAGAGAGCAAATTTTACAAACTTGAACCCAAGTTTAGGCCTTCTCAGGCTGATTTGAGATATGTATCTAAAGAAGTAGGTGCGGGCCTTCAGCTAATCTGTAGTCAATTCATCAAAACTAGCTACAAATATGAAGGAAAATTAGCTACTAATGTACCTAGGGTCAAATTTCACCAGCTTTTTCCTAAGATATTTTTTAAATTATATACTTGACTTAAAAAAGTAAACCAAGTAAACAGACATTTTTCCAACCAGTGCCAGTTAAAAATTAATTACATTATGTAGTGTGTCCATATCAAGTGAATAGTTGTGGCCTGTATCTGGACCCTCCTCCCCCAATCTCCACTTCCCTCCTCATCTCTACCTTGATGTGCCTTTCCACTGTTGTCTTTATACTGCTGTCATCATTGATCCTACGTTCTGGTTATGTTTATACACTTAAAAATTCCTTCATATAAATACTATCCTATTTCTTCATATTCTTCTTACTTGCACTCTTAATAGAATCCACGCTCTTTTCTTTTTTTGGATTTTGTTCTGTATATATTTTATTTAATATTTTAGTTTTCAACACTGATTTCCATGAGATTCTGAGTTACAAATTTTCTCCCGATTTCTACCCTCCCCCCCATTTTAAGATGGCATATATTATGATTGCCTCATTCCCCAGTCAGCCCTCCCCTCTTTCACCCCATTGCCCCCCCATTACCTTTCCCCTTACTCTCTTGTAGAGCAGTATAGATTTCTATGCCCCATTCCCTCTATATCTTCTTTCCCAGCTGAATACAAAATTATTTTTAATTTTTTAAGCATCTGCTTTTAAAACTTTGAGTTCCCAATTGTCTCCCCTCTTCCCTTCCCACTCACCCTCCCAAGGCAGGCAAGCAATTCAACACAGATCACACATGTATCATTACGCAAAACACTTCCACAATGCTCATGTTGTGAAAGGCTAACTATATTTCCTTCAATCCTATCCTGTCCCCTTTAATCAATTTTCTCCCTTGACCCTGTCCCTTTTCAAAGGTGTTTGCTTTTGCTTACCTCATCCCCCATCTGCCCTCCCTTCTATCATCCCCCATTTTTATCTCCTTCCCCTTACTTTCCTGCAGAGTAAGATACCCAATTGAGTGTGTATGTTATTCCCTCCTCAAGTTGAATCTGATGAGAGTAAGATTCACTCATTCCCCCTCACCTGCCCCCTCTTCCCTTCCAATGGAACTGCTTTTTCTTGCCACTTTTATGTGAGATAATTTACACCATTCTATCTCTCCCTTTCTCCCTCTCTCAATATATTCCTCTCTCATCCCTTAAATTTATTTCATTTTTTTTAGATATCATCCCTTCATATTCAACTCATCCTGTGCCCTCTGTCTATATTTCCTTCAACTCCCCTAATACTGAGAAAGGTCTCCTGAAATACACACATCATCTTTCCATGCAGGAATGTAAACAAAACAGTTTCACATTCAACTTTAGTAAGTCCCATATGAATTCTCTTTCTTGTTTACCTCTTTATGCTTCTCTTGATTCTTGTATTTGAAAGTCAAATTTTCTGTTCAGCTCTGGTCTTTTCATTGAGAAAGCTTGAAAGCCTCTATTTGATTGAAAATCCACATTTTGCCTTGGAGCATTATACTCAGTTTTGCTGGGTAGGTAATTCTTGGTTTTAAACCTAGCTCCTTTGACCTCTGTAAAATCATATTCCAAGCCCTTTGATCCCTTAAGGTAGAAGCTGCTAGATCTTATGTTATTCTGATTATGTTTCCACAATATTCAAATCATTTCTTTCTGGCCACTTGCAGTATTTTCTCCTTGACCTGGAAACTGTGGAATTTGGCAACAATATTCCTAGGAGTTTTCTTTTGAGGATCTTTTTCAAGAGGCAATTGGTGGATTCTTTCAATTTCTATTTTACCCTCTGGCTGTAGAATATCAGGGAAGTTTTCCTTGATAATTTCTTGAAAGATGATGTCTAGGCTCTTTTTGTGATCTTGGCTTTCAGGTAGTCCAGTTATTTTTAAATTATCTCTCCTGGATCTATTCTACAGGTCACTGATTTTTCTAGTGAGATATTTCACATTGTCTTCCACTTTTTCATTCCTTTATTTCTGTTTTATAATATCTTGGTTCCTCATTAACTTACTAGCTTCCACTTGCTCCAGTCTAATTTTTAAGGTGGTATTTTCTTCAGTGGTCTTTTGGATTTCCTTTTCTATTTGGCTAATTCTGCTTTTCAAGGCATTCTTCTCCTCATTGCCTTTTTGGAGCTCTTTTGCCATTTGGGTTAGTCTATTCTTTAAGGTGTTATTATCTTCAGTATTTTTGGAGTCTCCTTTAGCAAGTCATTGACTTGTTTTTCATGATTTTCTTGCATCACTCTCATTTCTCTTCCCAATTTTTCCTCTACTTCTCTTACTTGCTTTTCTAAATCCTTCTTGAGCTCTTCCATGGCCTGAGCCTAATTCATATCTTTGTTGGAGGCTTTTGATGTAGGCTCTTTGACTTTGTTGACTTCTTTTGGCTGTATGATTTGATCTTCTTTGTCACCGAAAAAGGAATCTAGAGTTTGAGTTTGAGTCTGAGTTTGAGTCTGAGTTTGTTTTCACTTCCTGTTCATGTTCCCAGCCAACTACTTGACCCTTGAGCTTTTTGTCAGGATATGACTGCTTGTAGAGTAGAGAGTACTTTGTCCCAAGCTTTAGGTCCAAGCACTGCTGTTTTCAGAGCTACTTCTACTCCACCACAACAGTGCTCCTCCTCCCCCAAGAACCACCAACCAGGACCACAATACAGATCCAAGCAGGGCACAGCAAGAGGATCTGCCTTTGTGCCCACAAAGCACTCCGTGCATTCCCGCTCTGATCTGCTGCTAGATTCCTCCCACCGTGTGAGCCAGGGACTTGCGAAGCATCTGACGCTGGTTTTCTGGAAGCAGCCTGTGGAGCTTCCTTCAGCTGCCACTGCTGCCAGCACTGCACCACCTCCGCCACCCCCAGGGCTGGTGGCCAGACCGCTCTGAACTCGATCCGGCAGTTTTTACTAGTTCTGTGACCCTGGGCAAGTCTTTGGCGTTTGTGGGTTGAGAAGTCTGGTCACTGTCACAGCTCATTGTTTCATGGCCCCAAAGCCTCTTCTGGCTGGCTGACTCCAGGTCTGGTCTGTTCCTGTGCAGCCCACACAGGGCTGCCCTCCACTCTCAGCACCTATGCTCTTGTTCTTATGTTGTTGTTGTTGTTGTTGAGTTGTTTCAGTTGTGTCTAAATCTTTGTGACCATATTTGAGGTTTTCTTGGCAGAGATACTAAAGTGGCTTGCTGCTTCCTTCTCCAGCTCATTTTACAGATGAGGAAACTGAGGCAAACAGGGTGAAGTGACTTGCCCAGGGTCACACAACTAGTAAATGTCTCAGGCTAGATCTGAGGTCATAAAGATGAATCTTCCTGATTCCAAGCCCAGTTTTCTATCCACTACACCACCTAACTGTCCCTCTTCTTGTGATACCCCCCAACCACATTTTCCTTTATTTTCAGCTTGCTATGTAAACATTTTTGCACATCTGGTTCTTTTTACCTCTTTGTTTGATCTTGTTGGGCTATAGCCCTAATTGCCATATCATCAGTCTAAGGAAATGTGCAGTTTAATAACTTGGAGGCTGTGGTTCCAAATTGCTACCCAATGAAATTTCTCTACCAATGGTAAACCAGAGTGTACCTGCCTTCAAGCAGACTTCCAACAATTATGATGTTCTTTTTGTTATCTTAGCCAATCTGATAGATGAAGTCAAATCTCAAGGTTGTTTGAAATTACATTTCTCTAAATCAGCAATTCTCAAACTTTTGAGTTTGGGGATTCCATTACACTCTGAAATATCATTGAGGATCCCAATGAACTTTTGATAATATGAGTTACACTTATCAATATGTTTCTTATTGAAAATTAAACTGATTATTTTAAAAATATATTTTATTCATTAAAAATAATAGCAATAAACAATACCTAATGAAATAAACAGTGATTTGGAGCATTTTGTTTCATGCGGTTGTTGGACACTTTGATTTCTTCCTCTGAGGACTGCTTATTTTTATCCTGTGTTGGTGTTGTTCAGTCATGTCCAACTCTTTGTGACCCCATTTGAGGTTTTCTTGGCAAACATACTGGAGTGGTTTGCCATTTCCTTCTTCAGCTCATTTTACAGGTAAGGAAACTAAGGCAAACAGGGTGAAGTGACTTGAAATATCTCACATTCTTTGACAATCATCAGAAATCTCTTTTTTTTCATGCAAGCATTTTTTTCTGTCCTTTTGATCATTAACTGTATTTATGTTGCCTTAAAGTGACAAGGTGACTCACACTAAAATATATCTTCTGTAATCAAGCAAGACAGTCCCTGCCCTCGTATTTTAATGGAGGAAAACAATATATAAAAGAGAACTAGAAAGGGGTGTATGCATGGGGCAATACGGTTTGGAGCTGGTGACCTAGACATGAGATGAAGGCTTGCTTCCTAGCAAGATAAGGCAAAAGCTCACCCTACATGGTCCCTGGGTGGAATCCAAATTGATGATTGGGAGGAAGTGGGAATGGTGGCTGGATTGAATCCTTCTCAATAAGTTCTGAATCAATATAATTGTATTATCACTGAGTCCATAGCTCTGTATGAATTGTTCATCAAATGCTTTGATGAAATCTACATCAATTGTGTAAAAAGAGCTAACATAGTGGGGTGACAGTACATAAAGCACTGGGTCTGAAGTCAGGAAGACCTGAGTTCAAATCTGGCCTCAGACGCTTACTAGCTGTGTGACCCTGGGCAAGTCTGAACAATAAAGCATAGCTTTATTGAGAACAGTTTATGCCAAACCAATGTCATTTCCTCTTTTGACAGTGTTGTCATTAATAAGAGATTATAGTAGAAGTCTGTGGTTAAAAAAAGAAGACTAAGATGAAAAGCGTTTGGCCTTTCTTTACATTAGACACTAACTACAGATTGGTTAAGAAATTAAAAATACTTTCAGCTTAGTGTAAGTTGTGGTTGTATAGTTTTAAGTCAAGTCTAACTCATCATGACCCCATTTGGGGTTTTCTTAGCAAAGATACTGTCCTTCTCTAGCTCATTTTACATGTGAGAAAACTGAGGCAAACAGAGATAAATGACTTGCCCGAAGTCACGCAGCTAGTAAGTGTCTGAGGCCAGACTTGAATTAATGAAAATGAGTCTTCCTGCTTCCAAAACCAGTGCTCTGTCCACTGTGCTACCTCGCTGCCTCTGTACTGTAAGTGCCAGGTGGCAAATCCCTTAATATTTTCAAGCCTCAGTTCCTTCATCTCTCTAATGAATATACTTGTAATAACTATCTCAGAGGCTCCAATGAGAAAATATTTGCAAAGCATTAGCAACCCTGAAAAAGACATGCAAAATGTAGGCTACTATCACTACTACCACTTCTACTCTATTTATTAAACTTCCTGGCAGGTACCCATTCTATGGATCGCTTATTTGCTCACGCACTACTTTTCCCCCAAAATTAAAAAAGTAAATTAATAAACTAAACTATTTTGTGCAAAGTAATGTTCAAGAAAAGATGGGGTATACAAAGATAATAGTAGAATACTGAAAACACATAACTACAATACATAATATTATGTGATAAGTGCAGGAAAGCAGGGCCCATGCCTCTGGGTAGAGGGAGGACGGATGAGTGAAGGCTTTTTAGAGAGAGGTGACATTTGAGTTGAGCTTTGATTGGTTGAAATTCAGCTGGCTAGTGGTGAGTGATGAACACATTTCTTTAGAAACTTAGGCTTCCTCTGCTCATGAGCACATTGCACTTACACACATGCACGCGCGTGCGGGGACAGACACACACACACACACACATACACACCATCTTTGGCATGGATCCCATTGTCTGCACCACTTGAATATTCTCCTAAAGCATCTTGTGGGAACAGTTAGTTCTCAGGATGTTTTCAGCCAGCTGTGGCCAGCTGTCTTGAGTCTACAGACAGATGTCCCAGATGATTTGCCTCCATCAAAAATACTGGAAACAATAACCCCCACCCTACACTAGTGAGAGACCAGAGTTGCTGAGAGAGGAAATCAGAACCCTGCCATTTGAGGAGGCTTTCACTGAACCAGGTACCTTATACCCAAGTTAGTCCTCTGAATCTCCAGACAACATTTTATTGTCATGTTCCTTTGTTTTCAGTTTGGTTTCTTTCTGGGAAAAAGAACTCCCAAACTGTCATGCCTTGCCTTGTCATGTCTTTCCTTTCCAGACAAAGTCTATTAAAAAGAGATACTTCTCCTAGAATGTTGTCACAGCTCTTTAATTTGGATCACACTTTGGATATATCTGTAATGCTCTAGGGGCAAATATCATATATTATGTAACAAGGAAGGCTTTTGTAAACTGACTAACAATTGAAAATGGATTTTGTCATCTTGGATGCGTCTATACAGAATCGGGGAAAACAACATTAGAATCACCTTGAGTTGTAAATTACAGCGTATCAATTATACACTGTGGCTAATTGTCTTTAAGTCAGCTCATTGTCTACAAAATTCAGTCTGGTAGAAATGTCTGGGGACCTTAACCCTTTCCCTGCTTCCCATGAGAATGTATCAAAGGAATAAGGACAGCTTCCCTTAAAATAGCTGTGTGAGGATCAAAGAGAAACCCAGCTCCCTCACATAAACACTAACATAGCTGAAAAGAGGCACTGGAAAAACAAATTATATAATCCCCCCCAAAAAAATGACATCCTTGCAGTCCAGAAATGCACTAAAAGATATCCAGGAGTCCATGGAATTGGGAAGAGTCATCTCAAAAGAGATGCCATCAAAGTTCAGGTACATGAGGAAGCAGTAGAAAAGAGAAAGTGACTGAGTTAGAGAAAGCCTCCTGAATTTTCCTAAATGGGGAAGCAGGGAGAGGAAAAGAGCCAACACAAACTGATGCAGACTCCAAGTCAGACAATGCTCTCTGCGTATGGGTGTTGCCAAACCAGAACCAGCTCTGATCTTTCACTGCCTGGAGACAGATCCTGGCCCTGGCCGGTCAGAATACAATAAAAGGTAACTTCAGTCTCCATAGTTCACAGGAAGGCCTGAATCAGCTGTGCTCTCAAGCACTAGGAGTCACAGCAAAAGAAAGGGACAGTTTAGCACCTGGGTGCCAACAGCAGGAGGATTCTATAGGAGGCCTGAGAACAATTTTTATCTCTGACATCCCACTGGAACCTGCCAGAGCAACTAAATCCCAATTAATGATCATATAAATGAAAAGAAAGAGACCAACAGAGGCCCCAACCTGCAGAAGGCTATCAGGAGACAAACAGAGGCCAGGAACTGATCCAGAAGGCAGGTTCTAATACAGGCCACTCCACATACCCTACAATGCAGCAATACTGGCCTTCTTGCTATTCAGCTAAAACCCTACCTGCCCTCTGAGAGTACCTCCAATTGACCCTGTATATATCTTGTGGGAATACAGTTAATTGAATGTTGTCTCCTCCATGAGAATGTGAGCTCCCTGATGTCAAGCACCATTTTTTTTCCTTTTTTTTGTAACCCCAGCACTTAGCACAGTGTGAGTATTTACACACATAGTAAGCGTTTAGTAAATGTTTGTTGATTTGAATAGATTTACTGGGTTGCAGATCCTCTGAAGCTTTAAACAAACAAAAATAAAATAGGCCCGTTCCCCCCAAAATGCTAAGATGGAGACATTATGCATGACACATGAAGCTGTCAGCCTCTATTACATTCTAGGCTATTACCTGCACCTCAGCTCTATGTCGCCCAGCTTTTATTATCCTTTGAGCAGTAGTGTTTATGAAGCCTCTTCTCTCACCCACCCTCAACCTGCATATTGCCTAATCTCTTTACTTTGTGGAAAATCACACCCTTGTACTCACTGTGTCTAGACATCATAAATAAGGACTTAGTATAACATATATAAAGAGCAAAGATGACTTTGGGTATGACATTTCACCTCATTGGGCTGAAATCTCTTCATCTGTAAAATGTGTGGTTGAATTTAATTATCTTAAAATGAGGCAACAGGAAAGTGGTTACTTGCCAGATCAGGATCTGGGGAAGAGAGATGATGACACCAGGATGGTGATTATATATTGCCTTAGCCTTGGCCTTTCTCATATACAGGATTCAGAAGCATCCTGGCCCAAATCTACTGTCTTACATGTAGACTACTTCTACTCTGCTATATCACCAAATTACTGGAGAAACAAATGTAATATCACCTCTGGGCCTTTACCCCCAATTGGTAGTCTCATGGGGTTGGGTCATTAGAAGGTAGTTGCTACTTTCAAGTTTTAGGGGTAGTCTAGGGGTCTGGGCTCTAATAACTTTCATTCATAAGCCCCCACCAGTGTGCCTCCCATTAATTATTTGCCACTATACAATTCATAATGACATTTACTAAGAGAACAAAATAAGGACAGTAGCTATAAAACAGGAGAGCTGGTGACCCCGTGGATAGAGTGCTGTGCCTGGAGTCAGAAAGACTCGTCTTCCTGAGTTCAAGTCTGGCCACAGACACTTACTAGCTGTGTGACCCTGGGCAAGTCACTTAACCCTGTTTGCCTCAGTTTCCTCATCTGTAAAATGAGCTGGAGAAAGAAATGGCAAGCCACTCCAGTATCTTTGCCAAGAAAACCCAAATGGGATCAAGAAAACCCAAATGAAAATGGCTGAACAACAACAAAATCTGTAAAACAGTTCAGGCCAGAATGTTGGGGTGCATTGCCCCACAAGTATACGCAGCATCTATGAGAATAGTGGGAACAAACTTCTAGAGCAATGGTAATAAAGCACATGTGTAGAGGACTCATGTGACCAAGGTAACTCACGCCTCTTGCTCTGGAGGACCTCAAAGTCCTTTGTCTTTTTTGAGTCATCGTCCCCGCAACCCAACTCTCAGTGTCTAGGGCTAGCTGCAGACTCCCTTGAGTCAATAAATGGCTCTCTGTGACTTCATCAACAGGAGCTGAGGGATGAGGAACCACCTCCCCCATATGAACACTAAACTCTTAATAAAATTCACTATAAGTAAAGGGAGCATGTGTCACATGCCTATTTATTTAGCTATGGGATATATTTAGGTATCTATTTAGATACGTATTTTGCATATAAATTCCCCAATGTAATATTGACTGCTTTTATCATCATGTGTTGGATGGTCTTTTCATGCATTTAAATTGATCTTTCTCTGCAGAATCTGAGGTCAGCCCTGAAATCTTTCATTATTGTATGATTTACTGCTTCATTAAGATAATTAAAGAACCAGAATAAGCAAACATTTCTCTTCTTTATTATGAACTTCCAAGAAATTGTAAATTCTCACTTCTCGTGACCTGATGATTCATTTGGGTCATCAATAAAATTTGTTATCAAAATAGCTTCAGCAATGCAAAGTGTATTTCTTTGTCCTATTTTCTTATGCAGGACAAGGCTTTAGTGCCTAGGACGAAGTGTGATTGCACGTGCCATGGTAAGAGGGCAGATACATTTATGATATCCTTTTTGCTAATATTCAGAATGGAAGAAAAGAACATAGCCCTTTGCTTCAGTGGAAAAGTGATGAATCCGAGGCCAAATCCCCAGAATACATACAAGCCCAGTGCTCCGAGTGAGAACACCAAGAACAAAACCAATAATAATAAAAAAAAAAACAATGACTTCTGGAGCTCTTGGAAAAATAAAGAGAGCTACTGGGAGCAGGAGCTAAGTTGACTTAGAAAGTGGGTTCAGGTGATGTAGCCAAAGGACATAAACACGCTTAACAAAACGAAATTTGATACCGAACTAGTCAGGAAAAATGATTTTGTTGTTCTAAAATCTGCTCTGCTTTAAACTCGAGTGACCCAAATAAAAATGATATATACTTAAAGCACCATTTTGATTGCCTGTTGTTACAGTCTGCCCACAGAATTAAAGGTGTAAACAAATTGTCTTTGGTCTTTAAGGCTTTTGTCTATAGACTCTAGTTTACATAAACCTAGACTTTTCACTGGAAGCATAATGTGACAATAAAATGTATTATTATATAAATAAAGAGACTCAACCAAGTTTGATTGACTGATGACAGAATAGAATTACAAAATAATATGTACGTGTACATGTATATACACAGCATATAATGTACATATGCATACATGTATGTGTGTATACATGTGTATAGATCAGTACATTCAGATGACCCAGATAACAAAAGCTGTCTATCTTTACCAAACCTGCGATTGAGGTTTCTCCTAGGGTCTCTAGTCTCCAAAATAGCACCCAGGGCATCAATCCTGTTCCCAGCTCAGATTCTGAGGACTAATTCCATTTTTAGTTCTATTTGAAAGGGTTCTTCCCAGCAAGGGAAAAAGTAAAATAAGATACTCAAAATAGAAAGATGAATCAAATGTGGAATGGATGGTTTTATTCCCACACAGAGAAAAGGATGTTAAACTATAAAGAAATGGAAGAAGCCAGTTGTCCTTCAAGATCTCCCAAGGCTGCAAGTGTCCACAAGGAAGACAGAGACTAGGCGTGGTCACAGGCTCACCCAGGTCATGAGGTCACAGCATGGGGTTCACCTGAACCTCCCAATCTCGTAGTCATCCTTCTACTTCCAAGCTGGAGGAAAAAAAAGAAGTCCTAACGAACAAGAATTAATTGTTTAGTATATCACAGAGTTCTTACTCAGAAGCTAATTAAGAGTTACTATGGTGAAGAGGAAGTAGTAAAAGGATATCTACAATAGCTCTAAGGTGGGGTGGGGAGATTTTTAGACAGATATAGATATAGATAGATATTGTATGTATATTTTTCATATTGTATGTGTATGTTTCATATATGTGTGTGTGTGTATGTATGTATATATGTATACACATCTATTATTTCATCTGCATCAAGAACTTCTCCACTTATGGATCAGCAAGTTATCTATAATCTATAATCTTAGGGAACTGCCTGAGGCCCTGAGAGGCTAAATGACTTGCCTATGTTCATATGGTCAGAATACTTCAGTGGCAAAACTTAAACCCAGGTCCTCCTGACTCTAAAGCCAATTAGCCAATCTATGCACCAGCACTCTTATACTCTGGAATTGCCTAGACCAAATCCAGCCTTGGAGATAAACACCAAAATCCACTTTTCCTTTGGCTTTTTATTCTCTTGCCCAGAGTTTATTTTAGAAAAAATATCTGAGCTTATGCCTAAGTTTCCACATATGTAAGTAAAGTACTCAATGCATATGTCAGACACAGGACGGCCTTAATTACACCCCACAAAAGATGAAAGAAATAGGTGAGAATTCATAATAGCCCATACAGAATGCTACAAACTTACATGAGGACTTACATTAGTCCACAATCAATTAAATGCTCTTTCTTCTATGAGTCCTACCTAAAGCCCACCAGGCTCATTAGCATTACCCTGTTATTTGTTATTCTCTCAGAACAAAGAAGCCAGATAGTAAAGCAACATCCTAGGATTCTTGTGAATCTCCTTTCCCCCAGATACGCACATAGTCTTCTAGTGTCATAGTACTACGCTGGGGATCTAGGATCCATAGAATCACAGAATCGCTGAATTCAGAATTGGAAAGGAAATCAACAGCTTTTCAATCCAGTCTATGCCCCACAGTAGAATATACTAGTTCAAATACTTGAACACAGAAGTCATGTTGTAGCACCACTTTGTTTTGGACTCTCACAGATTAAATAAATAAATTGGAAATAAATTGGGCTGCTAGACAGAAAGACCCCCTTCCCATCAGGCCCAAGCTGTCCCAAAAAATAGTATAATCACAGAGCACCAGGTCCAGACCCCTAGCTCCACATATTATGTTTTTTGATTCCTTGTTGTCCCTCTGTCTTTGACAGCCACGCAATTAATCATGGAACTCTTTTCTTGGGTCTTAAAATTTGTCTCTTGATAGCTGATAGCTATCTCCTAACCTGAAAGGTCATGTCACTGCCTTCCCATGGCTGGAACCAAGAACAGTATTTCCAAGATATGGCCATACTCTGCCACTTCCCCAGTTGCTTTTCTCTCTTCGGATGAGAAACTGACATCTCTGAAGTACTTGGGCCTGTGATTCCTCTCTCCATGGCTGCCATACACTTGAGAATATATACTTCTCATATGCCATGTCCCAAAAGCAAATCAACGTCTGTGGGTATGATTGGGGGTAGGGGGTATGGACAACTCCTGCCCAATGCCTCCTGCTACCCAATCACCTCCTTTCCTGTCTCTGCTGTAATCTTGGGATGTCTCCAGAAGAAAAAGAGTAAGAGACAGACAGACAAAAAGATAGACAGAGAGAACAGGTCTGTCAATACCCTTTCATAGGCCAACAAAAAGGATAACTTCCCCCTAAGACTTCTTCCCACAAGAATCTGAGTCAACATCAGGAAAACTCATCCCCCAGGAGGCACAAAGAGGCAAACCCATACATTTTGTAGGAAAATTCAGTCCTCAAACGAAAGTTTGTTACCCTGTAGCTCATCAGGTATATTGGAGTATTCCTTTGATCAATCCCCCTACCCAGATATCTTGAAAATAAATCTTTGTCTTCTTTCACAATTGTGTCGTCTCCAGCATGAACCCCCACAATTTACAGTTGATCTAATCCAGGTGTTCTTCCTGTCCTCAGCTTATGTTTTGTTTTGGGTTTTTTTGTGCCATTTCCACTTTCTCAAGGAAACTCTCAGTGAGGGCTGTTAGCATCCAAATGTGTTGTCTCTACTACTGTTCATGTAGAGAACATTTCTGTTTGTTTCTTTTCATATAGTAACCCGGACAGACCTTTTACATTTTGCATCTGTTTGCTGCCCTCATTCCAGTTTCATCTTTCAATTCTCTTGGGATGAGCTTGCTTAATTAGGTCTCATGCCAAGTCAAACAAGTAAACTTGCTTTTTCCCTCCATTGCTTCTCACTGTTTTATGAGGAAATAATGCTCATAATCTTCCACCATCATCCTCCATAAGATTTTGCAAATGAGTTTATATTATAAAGCAGTGTTGCCCTTGGCCATGGTGTCTCTCCACTTGGCAAGAAGATCAAGTGTTGGCTTGCTAAGGATATTTCTCTTGGTCTCCTCATTGTGGCAACAGATTTACATCAGTTAAACTTCCTGAGGAAATGGTGATAATCTGTTTTTATTTCTCTTCTTTTATCCATTTTGCATTTTTTGGCATCAGCAACTTGTTTAAATAGGTCAGATTGGATCTCTCAAGTGGATCATCTTATCTTTTCACTTTTGTTTTTTTCCTCAGATTTAGAATTGATGTCAATTATATCTCTACTAAGTGGATGGTTTGGTTGTATTGTTGTTGAGTTGTTTTCAGTCATTTCCAGCTCTTTGTGACCCCATTTAGAGTTTTCTTAGCAAAGATATTGAAGTGGTTTGCCATTTCATTCTCCAGTTCATTTTACAAGTAAGGAACTGAGGCAAACAGAATTAAGTGGCTTGCCCAGGGTCACACAGCTAGTAAATGAATGAGGCCAGATTTGAACTTAGGAAGAGTTTTCCTGACTTCAGGCCTAGCACTCTATCCACTGTGCCACCTCTATCCACTGTTCCATCTAATTGTATAAGATTCATTAAAAAAAAGAAAGAAATCCAACTTTGGTAAGCAGTCATTCTCCGTCTTTTAAGACAGAATCAAATGCATTTTTTTGTAATGTAATTCATTGTTTACTGCGTCCATTACTTATGACTCAATTCTTAAAGGCATTCACGTTGTAGCTTCATTTCATATTTTATGCATGATGTGATTTCTGTATATTCCATAAGTCTTTGGTCCCTTTTATATCTTACTCCTGAGTCATATATTCAACATAGCCTTTCCTATGCCCACTTTTGCATTGACATCAAATATTAGAGAATATTTTGACATTCCAGAATATGCATATATTTCAGAATCACTTGGCATCTTTTTTAAAAGCAGACCATGTGTTTGAGCATAGAGAAATTATAAATGAATGCAAAATTTCAGAAATATTAAATACATCCTTTACAGCTAATAATGCCATGGAAATAATAATTATGATAGGGAATACATGGAAAAGGTAAGCCACCATAATTATCTAGAGTCTACGTACATAATAACGATAAAATTGTTGCATAGTTAGTGTTAGGAAACAAATACTAGAAACAATAATTATATGAAAGAATAATAACAATGAAAAGGGAATATAATTTCTGAAATGTAGCTAACAATACTTAGAGGGCAAAATATATCTCTGAAAACATCAAGAAAAAAGGTAAAGGCAACAAAAAATAAAAATAAATAAATTCAAAATTAGCATAGAATGGGAAAATTTGAAAATGAGAGGAAAAATGAATAAAATAAAAATGAAAAGGCCATACAAATAATGATCAAAACTCAAAGCTAGATCTTTTCAACTGATGAATATTTTACCCACTTCATCAAAAGGAAGAGGAAGTAAAGCCAAATTACAAAAACAAAAATAAACAAGGGGAAATTACAACAGAAGAAATAAAAATAATTGTCAAAATCTACTTTACACAGTCATGCTAGTAAAACTGAGATGATGAAATCTGTAACGTGCATCTCAACATGATCTCTTAATTGTCTAATCTGAAGACCTTTCCTCAGTCCTCATCTTTCTTGACCTCTCTGCAGCCTGTGATTGTCAATTATCTTCTCTTCAGTAGTCTCTTCTCTCTAGGTTTTGGTGATGCTACTCTGGGTTCTCCGCTTTTCTATCTGACCACTCACTCCTTTTCAGTATCCTTTTTTTTTTGATTGTTTTTATTTTTTACAGGGCAATTGGGATTAAGTGACTTGCCCAAGGTCACACAGCTAGATCTCAGTCACCTTTGTTGGATCTTCAATGGTCATGCTTGCAACTGTGAGCATCAGTCAGTCAGACAACGAGCATTTAAAAAGTTCCTATTCTGTGTCAGGTACAGTGCTAAGCACTGGAGATAAGAAGAAAGGCCAAAGACAGTCCCTGCCCTCAAGGAGCTCAATATCTAGTGGCTGTCCTTCAACCCTCCCATCATCTCCAAGCTAAGGAATTTCAATCTACTCATCCAGCCCTAACCTCTGCTGACTTCCGTATTCTTATCTCTGCCTTTTAGACATTTCAAACTGGACATCTCAAAATCAACATATCCAAAACTGGATTAATTTTCTTCCCTTTTACCCCCCTCAAACTTTCCTATTACTGTTGAGGGTAACATCATCCTTTAAATTAGCCAGGCTCACTCCCTAGGTATCATCTTCAATGAGATCCTTGATCTCATTCCCCTATATTCAGTCAGTGCTCAAGTCCTGTTGATTTAACCTTTACAAAGTCTTGAATATGCACCCTTCTGTTCTCTGACACTACCATCACTCTGGGGCAGTCTTTTATCATCTCACACTGGAATTATTACAACAACTTGCTGGTTGGTCTGTTTGCCATAAGTCTATCCCTACTGTGTGTGTGTGTGTGTGTGTGTGTGTGTGTGTCCATTTCTTCTTTATTTGATCTCTTTCTGATATAGACCTAGTAGTGATATTGCTGGGTCAAAAGGTATGTATCATTTGGGGCAGCAAGGTGGCACAAAGGATAGAGCACCAGGCTGAGAGTCAGGAAGACCTGAATTCAAATCTGGCTTCAGACACTTACTAGCTATGTGACCCTGGACAAGTCACTTAACCCGGTTTGCCTCAGTTTCCTCATCTGTAAAAGGAGCTAGAGAAGGAAATGACAAATCACTCTAGTATCTTTGCCAAGAAAACAACAAATGGGGTCACAAAGAGTCTGACATGACTAAAATGACTGAACAAGAACAGTCATTTGGCTTCTTTTAATATATTCTTCCAAATTGCTTTTCAGAATGCCTGGAACAATTCATAGCTCCACCAAGAGTTCATTATTGTGCCTGTTTTCCTCAGCCCCTCCAACATTTGGCATTTTTCCTTTTTTTATCTTCATCCATCTAATGGGTATGAGATGGATGGATCCTCAGAGTTGCTTTAATTTGCATTTCTCTAATTAGTGATTTGGAGTATTTTCTCATATGGTTGTTGATAGGTTGGATGTCTTTTGCCGAAAATTGTCTACTTTGTCACTTTATTCATTTTTTAATCAGATCTTTTTAAGCTTAGATATGACACATTTATCAGATATATTTACTGCAAAGATTTTTTTCTCATTTACCTATTTTCCATCTAATTTTAATTGCATTTGTTCTGATTTTGCAAGACATGTTAATTTTATCAACAATCTAAATTTTCCATTTTATTTTTACGAATTCTCTCTACCCCAGAAAAGCAATTTCTTCCTTGCTCCTTTAATTTGCTTATGATGGCATCTTCTATGATTTTATTGTATCTATTTGCAGTTTATCTCAGCAATCAGTGTGAGATATTGGTCTACACCTCATCTTCACCAGACAAATTTTCAGTTTTCCCAGTATGTTTTGTCAAAAAGTGAGTCCTTACTAGGATCTTTGGGCTTATTGAAAATTATGATTGTGTGTTCATTTGCTGGAATTTGAATATAATATTTCTGGGAGTTTTCAGTTTGAGATTTCTTTCAGGCAGTGATTGGTGGAGTCTTTCAATTTCTATTTGCCCCTCTAGTTCTAAGATATTGAGGCAGTTTTCCTTGATAATCTCTTGGAATATTATATTGAGTCTTCTTTTAATCATAACTTTTAGTTGATCCAATAATTCTTAAATTATTTCTTCTCAATCTATTTTCTAGGACAGTTGTTTTTCCAATAAGATATCTCACTTTTTTCTATGTTTTTTTTCCATCCTTTTTACTTTGTTTTATGGTTTCTTGATGTCTTGTAGAGTCATTAGCTTCTGCTTGCCTAATTCTAATTTTTAAGGAATTATTTTTTTCAGTGACTTTTGTACCTCTTTTTTGTTCAACCAATTCTACTTTTTAAGGAGTTCTTTTCTTCAGTGAATTTTTATACATCTTTTTTTTTTCCATTTGGATAAATTCTGCATTTTGATGAGTTTTTCTCTTCAGTGACTTTGTAACACACCTTTTTTTTCATTTGGCCAATTCTGTTTTTTAAGTTGTCCTTCTCTTCAGTGGATTTTTGTGTCAGTTTTACCATTTGTCCTATTCTGTTTTTTAAGGTGTTATTTTCTTCTGTATTTTTTGTGCCTCCTTTACCAAGGAGTTACTCCTGACTCTTTGACTCGACTCTTTTTTCATGATTTTCTTGCATCACTCTCATTTCTTTTTCCTACACCTCTCACTTGATTTTTAAAACCTTTTTGAAGCACTTCCAAGACCTGAGACCAGTTCACATTTTTCTTTCAGGCTTTCCACGTAGCTGCTTTGATTTTGTTGTCCTCTGAGTTTTTGTTTTGATCTTCCCTGTTACCATAGTAACTTTCTATAGTCAGGTTCTTTTTTTTTTCTTTTTGGGGGATGTTTGCTAATTTTTCCAGCCTATTTTTTAACTTACAATGTTATGTTACAGTTGGGCTCTGCTCTGCAGAGGAGGAACTGTCCCAAGCTTTAGGTTTTTTGAAGCTAGTTCTGGAGGTGTGTAAATTTTCAGTTATTCCAATGTGGTATGATCTGAGGAGAGGTGTGTTACTAGTCTCCTGGACAGTCCTTTGGGTTGTGAGGAACCACAAACACTCTTCTACCCTGTAACTGTGACCAGGATCCCTGCTCTCCTTTAGCCCTTGCTCTAGTGTCCTAGTGCTCCTCTTCACCCTGGGATGGTTACCTGGAACTAGGTATGGAGAATGCAACAGAAACCTACACCCAGAGCCAACAATGGGCCTCTGTAATCCCTTTCTGAGCAGTTGTCCACATGTGTGGGTTGAGGACTCTAGAAGAGCCACTGTTGCCGTCACCATCAAGGCATTCCACTCTCAACCAGTGAGAGACCTTTCCTGCCAACCTTCTATGTTGTGTTGGGCTGGAAATTGCTTCACTGCATCTTTTTGTTGGTTTTGTTACTCCAGAATTCATTTAGAGGCATTATTTAAAAGTCATCTTGATGGGGTGGAGCCAAGATGGCAGCTGGAAAGCAGGGACTTGCTTAAGCTCTCCCCCATATCCCTCCAAAAACTTGTAAAAATAGCTCTGAACAAATTCTAGAGCTGCAGAACACATGAAATAGCAGAGGGAAACAGGTCTCCAGCCCAAGACAGCCTGGATGGTTGCCGCAAAGGGTCTATCACACGCTGCTGGGAGCATAGCACAGCCCAAACTGGGCCGCACTGGGACACACCAGACCCAGAGTCAGCCAGGTGGAACAGGTCTTGGGGCCATGTATCAGTGAACTGTGGCAGTTACCAGACTTCTCAACCCACAAACGCCAAAGAGCAGGTTAGTTGGAAACTGTGGGATCAAGGTCAGAGTGGTCTGGCCATCAGCCCTGGGGGTAGCAGAGGTGGTGCTGTGGTGGTAGTAGCAGCACCAGGAAGTTCCTGAGGCTGCTTCCAGAACTCCAGCCTCAGCTACTTCCCAAGTCCCTGGCTCACACGGTGGGAGGAATCTAACAGCAGATCAGAGTGGGAGCGCAAGGAGCACTTCGTGGGCACAAAGGCAGATTCTCTGGCTGTGCCCTGCTTGGATACATATTTTGATCCTGGCTGGTGGTTCTTGGGGGAGAAGGAGCACTGCTATGACAGCGCAATAAAAGTAGCTCTGAAAACAGCAGTGCTTGGACCCTAAAGCTTGGGACAAAGTACTCTCTACTCTACAAGCAGTTATGTCCTAACAAAAATCTCAGGGGTCAAGTAGTTGACTGGGAACATGAACAGGCAGTGAAAACAAACTCAGACTCAAACTCAGAATCAAACTCAAGCTCTAGATTCCTTTTTTGGTGACAACAAAAAGCAAAACATACACCCAGAAGAAGTCACAAAGTCAAAGAGCCCACATCAACAGGCTCCAAGAAAAATATGAATTGGGCTCAGGCCATGGAAGAGCTCAAAAAGGATTTGGAAAAGCAAGTAAGAGAAGTAGAGAAAAAATTGGGATGAGAAATGAGAGTGATGCAAGAAAATCATGAAAAACAAGTCAATGACTTGCTAAAGGAGACCCAAAAAATACTGAAGAAAATAACACCTTAAAGAATAGACTGGCAAAAGAGCTCCAAAAAGCCAATGAGGAGAAGAATGCCTTGAAAGGCATAATTAGCCAAATGGAAAAGGAGATCCAAAAGACCAGTGAAGAAAATACCACCTTAAAAATTAGACTGCTGCAAGTGGAAGCTAGTGACTTTATGAGAAACCAAGATATTATAAAACAGAAGTAAAGGAATCAGAAAATGGAAGACAATGTGAAATATCTCACTGGAAAAATCACTGGCCTGTAGAATAGATCCAAGAGAGATAATTTAAAAATTATTGGACTACCTGAAAACCATGATCACAAAAAGAGCCTAGACATCATCTTTCAAGAAATTATCAAAGAAAACTGCCCTGATATTCTAGAGCCAGAGGGTAAAATAGAAATTGAAAGAATCCACCAATCACCTCTTGAAAAAGATCCCCAAAAGAAAACTCCTAGGAATATTGTCACCAAATTCCACAGTTTCCAGGTCAAGGAGAAAATACTGCAAGTGGCCAGAAAGAAATGATTTGAATATTGTGGAAACACAATCAAAATAACACAAGATCTAGCAGCTTCTACATTAAGGGATCAAAAGGCTTGGAATATGATTTTACAGAGGTCAAAGGAGCTAGGATTAAAACCAAGAATCACCTACCCAGCAAAACTGAGTATAATGCTCCAAGGTAAAATATGATTTTCAATAAAATAGAGGACTTTCAAGCTTTCTCAAGGAAAAGACTAGAGCTGAATAGAAAATTTGACTTTCAAATACAAGAATCAAGAGAAGCATGAAATGGTAAACAAGAAAGAGAATTCATAAGGGATTTACTAAAGTTGAATTGTTATGTTTACATTCCTACATGGGAAGATTAATTCATGAGACCTTTCTCAGTGTTAGGGGAGTTGAAGGGACTATAGTCAGAGGGCACAGGGTGAGTTGAATATGAAGGGATGATATCTTAAAAAATGAAATAAATTTAAGGGATGAGAGAGGAATATATTGAGAGAGGGAGAAAGGGAGAGATAAAATGGTGTAAATTATGTCACAAAAAAGTGGCAAGAAAAAGCAGTTCTGTTGGAAGGGAAGAGGGGGCAGGTGAGGGGGGATGAGTGAATCTTACTCTCATAGGATTCAACTTGAGGAGGAAATAACATACACAGTCAATTGGGTATCTTACTACACAGGAAAGTAAGGGGAAGGAGATAAAAAGGGGGGGATGATAGAAGGGAGGATAGAGGGGGAGGAGGTAATCAAAAGCAAACACTTTTGAAAAGAGACAGGGTCAAGGGAGAAAATTCAATAAAAGGGGACAGAATAGAATGGAAGGTACTATAGTTAGTCTTTCACAACATGAGCATTGTGGAAGTGTTTTACATAATGATACATGTGTGATCTATGTTGAATTGCTTGCCTTCCTAGGGAGGGTGGGTGGGAAGGGAAGAGGGGAGACAATTGGGAACTCAAAGTTTTAAAAGCAGATCCTTTAAAAAAAGTTGTTTTTTTGCATGCAGCTGGGAAACAAGATATATAGGGAATGGTTCATAGAAATCTATCATGCTCTACAAGAAAGTAAAGGAGAAGGGGATGGAGGGCAGTAGGGTGAAAGAAGGGAGGGCTGACTGGGGAATGAGGCAATCAGAATATATGCCACCTTGGAATGGGGGAAGGGTAGAAATGGGGAGAAAATTTGTAACTCAGAATCTCGTGGAAATCAATGTTGAAAACTAAAATATTAAATAAACATGATAAAAAAAGAAAATTCCAAAGGCCAATGAAAAAAAAGTCATCTTGAGGGGAATTTGGGAGAGTTCCATCTTGATTTTCAATGGTACTCTTTTAAGAGGATATTAATGATGCAAGACCCTGACAAAGTCTTCCCGAAACTCACTGCTTCCACCATCTCACCATTCACATAATTTGTCCCCACAATCTGGAAATGAAATTACACCAGTCTACTGAAACTGTCTTCCTCATGGTGATCTCATAGGTGCTAAATTTTACAACTTCTGTGAATCCTTGACGGCTCTGTAATTTTTGATACTGTTGATCACTCCCTCTTCCTAGACGTTAGTGTCCTCCTCGAGCTTCCATAAAGTTGTGTTCAATTGTTTCATCTCTAATTTGTGTTGCTGCCTTTTGTCAATTTCCTTTACTAGATCATGACCATTCTTGTACCCCTTTAGAGTGAGCTGAGTTCATGGCTCTGTCCCTGAGATTCTCTTCTATTCTCTTCTCACACAATTCTTCTGGAAATATAATCGGATTCCATGAGTTCAAGAATCCTCTCTACACAGATTACTCCCTAATCTATATAGCCAGTCAGAATCTCTTTCCCGAACTCCAATCATTTAGCATTAACTTCCCCCAAGTATCTCCTAAATCTCCCACTAGCATCTGAAGGTCCATATTTCAAAACAGAACCTAGTACCTTCTTCCTTTAATTTTTCCTCCTGCAAGCCTCCATTATCTCACTCTCCCATATTCAACCAGTTGTCATTTGGTTAGTTTCACCTCAACAACACCTCCAATATCTCTTCCCTATTTCATATTAACTCAGATGAAACCTAGCTGAGGTTCTCATCACCATTTTCCTAGACTATTATATTAGCCTCTAATTGGTTATCCTTTTTCCCCAATCCTTCCTTCATTCTGAGGGAGAGAGAAGAGCCAACATCCATCATGCAAGTTAAACCACCACCCCCACCTTAATGGCACCTCTCCCCTCAGACAATGATGGAGGTAGCCCAGAATACTGAATGCAAGAGCCTTGAAGATAACTATGTAGCCCAGATCACCAGGTCTGTTTCTGGTCCAGTCCTAACTGCCATCATTGAGGGGAGAAACCATCATGAAGAAGGAATCCAACTTCCTCATCAGCACACAAAATAACTGCCGACCAATTGCCACAAATAGGTAAATAGGGACAGGGATTTGGGGAGCAACAGCACCTCCCCAGCAAACCACCCTCACCAAAAAGCAACCAACTGCCACTCACTGGATAAGCAAGCCAGCCTAGCAGGAGCAGCAAGACACTCTGAGGGAGAGTTAGGAGGGAGAGTGTTCCAGCCAAATCCAGTGATCATCACCACCACTGTGACCACCATCTCCCCTAAGATCCTGCTGGAGACAACCCCGGACCCCACAAGCGCTTTGGTAACAGCCATGCTTCCAGGCCCATGCCTGCAGCCTTCATCCTGGAAAGCAGCCCCTAGGGAGATGTAGCCTAGCAAGTATTCCTACAGGTGCAACCCAGAAAAGAAAGAACTTGCCACCAAAATCTTTGGCTCTGTCAAATAGTTCAAAAGTAGTATAATTTTATCAGAAGAAGTGATGTTCCAGAAGAAGCCACTGCACCCTAAGAACCATGGGGATTTTCCAACTAACCTGCAGCTGAAACTTTCACTATGGGCTTTCTCCTCCATTAGAATGTGAACCCTTGAGCGCTAGGATCATCTGACTTTTTTGTTCATATTTCTGGTGTTTTGTACATAGTATGCACTTAAATGCTTTATCCATTCATTCATTTGTCCATCTAACCGTAAAGCTGCCAAAATATCTCATAAGCCACACCACTCTTAAGCCCTAAAACCTTCAGTTCTCTACTCACAACAGGATGAAATGCAAACCCTTCAGTCTGGCATCTTCTCCCATTGACCTTTCCAGCTTTATTCTGTAACATTCCCCCTTAGAAACTCTACATTCTAGTAAAATCAGACTCCTAACTTTTCTAGACCTGAGTTCAAATGAGACTTCAAACACCAACTAGATGTGTGACCCTGGGCAAGTCATTTCATCTCTATTTGTCTCAGTTTCCTCATCTGTAAAATGGGAACAACAGCACTTTCTGTGGGTTTTTGAAAAGATAAAATGAGATAATATTTGTAAATCCCTGTGCACAACTTATGGCGCCACACGAACACTGTCCCAATGTCGTTATTATTATGGCACTGTGCTATGTTCTGAGAACATAAAGGCAAAGATCAAATCCGACCCTATCCTCAAGAAGGGGTTGCATCATACTCTTTGAGAGTAAGAACTCTTTGAGAGTAAGATATTTATATCTTCAGCACCCAGTACATGTCCTGATTTATAGGAGGCCTGAAGAAAAAATGCTTGATACATTGTCCCCCAAGATCATTGCTTCCTCTGAGCCCTACCTATCTATAATTGCCTCATTAGCACAGCTCACCTAAGCCAGAGCCTGAGAATCTTAACACATCTTCTGGGTCTCTTATTCTGGAGTTATTTTGCTAATTACGTTAGTAGCAGTAGCGGTCAGCTAGCCAGTCAAGTAACATATACTGTTGTTGTTGAGTTGCTTCCTTCATGTTCAACTCTTCATGATGCCATTTGGGATTTTCTTAGCAAAGATACTGGAGCAGTTTGCCATTTCCTTCTCCAGCTCATTTTACAAATGAGGAAACTGAGGCAAAGAGGGTTAAGTGACTTGCCCAGGGGCACACAACTAGTAAGTACCTGAGGCCAGATTAGAACTCAGGAAAATGAGTCTCCCTAACTGCAGTCCTGGCTCTCTATCCCCTGCACCACCTAGAGGCCTCCAACATTTACTAAGCACCTACCATGTACCAGGTATTATGACAAGCAAATGAACAATAAATGTTTATCCTCTGGTTCACAGATGCCAACCATGCATCAAGCTGTACCCAAGAGCACCTCAAATAACAGAATACAGAAAAACCTAGCCCAGGTCCCTCAACTTAAAATCGAGGAAGCTAGGACCCAAAGAGGGAAAATTATTTGTCCTACAGTCACACAGATTAGAATCAGCCAAATAAGAATTTAAACCCAGGCCTCTGGCTCTCAGTTCAAGACCCAGTTCTTAAGAGGATCCTAAATTTTGACTTGGCAGAGACTTACAGGCCATCTGGTCTAATCCCCTAATGGTATAGATTAGGAACTGAGGCCAGAAGCAATTTGTCCCCGGTCATGGTACAGAGCCACAATTAAACCCCAGGTCCTTTGTCTCCAAACCCAGCAAAACTTCCGCTGTCTCACACTTATTCCTGGCTCTAGGGGCCACGATTTAGAGGGAGACACTTCTTTCCTTCAATTTATTAGCCTCCTCATCCATCTCTAAGGTCAAGGACCCCAATGGTAGACTGCATTATACGAGACAAGAGCCCCCACATTTGCCCCGTCACTCTACTTCCCCCACATCTGTTTCCTCTTGCTGTTATTTAAAAGCATAGGCAATCAGGGCCTAGGTAAATATCTCTAGCATTGAGTAGGAGAAACACACACATAAATATGTAACAGATGCACCATCCGCTTTTGGAAGAATCGATGGGAGAAGCAGACCTGTCATCACAGCCCTCCCAATCACCTTCATCCTTCCTCCCATGTGGCACACACCTGGCCCATGCTAGCAGGGGCCCTACCACTCACTTGGTACCTTCCCATTTTTCAAAGCTGCCTTTACATGTTGGGAATTTTTTTCAAATTTCTCTCACAACATTGACAAGCCTTCAGTTTGTTTGCAAATGGAAAAGTAACAACAATTCTTTTTTTAAGCCTCTGATCTTCCACTATTGCCCTGTGAGCACTGAAAAATAAAAAGTCACATCAGGATAGTTAAAGGAACCAGATGTTTATTAAGGAAAAAAAGCCCCTTTCCATCATCATAATGATTGTACTTGAAGGTATGCCAAGGACTTTGTATATGGTACCTCACTTGATCTTCCTTTGAAATGGCTGCTTCTGTTCACTTGAGGAAACTGAGGCTCAGAGGCATTAAACGACCTGCCCAGGGTGCCATCACTAGTAAGTAAATGAGGAGGCATTTAAACCTATGTCTTACTCATGATGGGACCCTGGGCATGTCATTTAATGCCTCTGTGCCTCAGTTTCCTCAAGTGAAAGAAATTTACATAATAATTTCATTATATATTTAAAAGGAATAGAAAGTTGTACATAATAAATTTGCAGTTTCATGTGCAATCATTTTTTGTTCTACTGTGTTATGGAAATGCTTCTTTTATTCCCTGAATTAAAAATTATGTAAATAAAAATTTCAAATGAAGGTTATAGCAGTGGCCCATACCAGAAGTGATAAGAAGCAAAATTTGTAGTAGTGGTTGTGGGGGTAGAGAGATGAAGACATATATGACACATGAAAAATGTTGTGGAGAAAAAATTACAAGATTTGGTAATGAATTGGATACATGAGGTGAGCAAACAAGAGAGAAGGGTTGAAGATGACATCCAAGTTAGAAAACTGGGCACTTGGAAGGATGGTGGGGGTCTGGACAATAACAGGGGAAAGGGGAGGTTTAGGGAGAAGAGATAATGAGTTCTGTTTTGAATATACTGTCTTTGAGATGCCTATGGGACATCGTTTTAGAAATGATCTATAAGCAGCTGGTAGTGAGGGAGTGATGGTCAGGAGAAAGACTGGTGTTGGCTAGAATGATCTCCAAATCTTTAGCACGAAGACAATCATTGAACCAACTGGAGCCTATAAGACTTCAGAGATAAAGAATGTTTAAAGAGAAGAGGGCAATGTGTAAATATGTAAATGTAAATATGTAAATACATGTAAAACTTGTATCAAATTGCTCACTGTCTTGGAGAGGGGCAGGGAAGAGAAGGGAGGGAGAAAAATTTGGAACTCTAAATTTTACAGAAATGAATATTGAAAACTATCTTTACATGTAATTTGGAAAAAATAAAATACTATTAAGGAAAAAGAAAAAAGAAGAAGAAGAGAGCTCAGGACAGAGCTTTGGGGACCTCCCAAAGTTTGAGGCATGATGGGGACATGAGTCAGCAAAGGAGACAGAAGGAATAGTTACCTCATGGGTCAGTCAGCCTGGTATAGTAGAAGGAAACCTTATTCTGAAGTCAGAGAACTTGAATGGAAATCCTGACCCTACTACTGACTACTTGGGTGACCTTGAGCAAGTGATTCCCACATGCTGGGTCTCAATTTCCCCTCTATAAAGCAAAGAGGTCAATCTGAGCACTAAGGTCCCTTTCAGCTTGGGATCCTGTGATCTTCTGTGATAACTGGCACAAACAGACATATTCTGAGGTAGAAGGGACTTTGGATTAAATGAGGGAATGTTCTTATCTGCCCAAGAAGTTAAGTGATTTGTCCAAGGTCCCTCAGGCAGCAGAGCTGTAGGGGTGGTAAGTTATGAATTAAGAGGATGACTACCATAATTTAAGATTTTTTTTAAATTTTCTGAATATTCCCATTTTGCCACAACTCTCTGAGGTTGCCCCCACCATTTTCCTGGTATTCCTGATCTAAAGACTGATAGAGAATCAAAGCCATGTGTCTAAGGTCACCAGTCATTAAAGGTAAAACCATGACTCAGTTTGTGAAGTGAAGGGGGCAGGAGGAGAAAGGAGGATGAAAAGGATGATTCCATGAATGTCCATTGTTCATTCACACCAATAAAAAAAATTCCCTTCCTTTCCTGAATCCTAAGGGGCTTTTTTATTCTTCTCTTCCACAATCCACACCTTTGCCTCACCTGGCCCTATTTTACACAAAAACTAGGGCTTTACTTTCTCATCGAATTAGCATTCCATGATGCCCAGTGGAACCCAAGCCCCCTTCCCTCTAGTGACTCAGCCAGGAGAACAGGCCGATCCTAAGAAATGCAAGGGGGTAGCAGGGACTCCATTAAATAACAGAACTACTACTTCCTTAAAGCCTTAGAAATGTCACAGTGTGAACAGGTAAGAAAGGAGGCAAGCAATTACATTGTAGGAGATTTGCCACAGCTGCACAAGAGACAGACTGGAACAATACAGAGAACATTCCAGTGATGGCTTTTAGGCTTTTGAGTCAGCTCACTGAAAACTCCCCAATCACAGTAAAGGGCCCTGGCTGATTATCTCTTTTCTGTTGATTGCTTTTAAAAGGATGTAAGGGAGCAAAAAGAAATTCGATTTGGGCCATTCTAACCATGCTAAAAATCCATGGTCAAAATTTCACATAAACTAAGGTTTTCACCAATTAAGTACTTTCTTTAAAAGTCAGTAAAACATAATTTCCTACCAAAGGATGAGGAATAAAAGTGGCTGGTATGCCCTAGCCTACTTTCTCAGAGTCAAGAGGCCTACATGTGCCTCTCAGGGCTCCAGGGTGCCCTGAGGAATTTGGGGGTTCTCTTTTCCCTACTGCCATTGATTTGAGGCCCTCCACTGTGCTGTCCCCCACTGTAAGGTGGCCGTGAGTGCCCAACTACTTAATATCCATTTAACCTCTCAATATCAATCATATTTTACAAAAGGCTATTCACTTGGAAGAGATACACCTGTTGGTTTTTTGTATTTAAATGTTTGTTTTAGCAAGACCAAATGAACAAACATTTCCCTCCAAACAAAGCGAGGACATGCTTCATCTCAGTTCTTATATAACATTGTTCCCACCAAGTTCCCATCCAGATACCACCTGACTGTTTAAGCCATCTTATCTCAGCATTTGCCGGCCAGGGTCCTGAAGGTCACTTCTCGCCCCATGGGCTGGCCATGAACCCCTCTCTGAATTCTATCTGATTCCAGGATTACTGTGGTATTTGCTCCTGACCTTTTGAAACTCAAAGGATCGGAGGCTCTGCTCCTTTTACCTAGAGCGGAAAACAACAAACTCTAAGGTCCAAGACCAAGGTCTTTGTGCTAGGGCATGGTGCCTCTGAAGTGGAAAGGCCCCAAGGCCCCTAGCCTTCCATCATTGTCTCACCAGGCACTGCAGGTGAAGGAGTCACACCATCAGAGGGAAACTGGAATGAGAACAACTTCTATCCACGAGACTGGAGTCAATGAGATTCCTTTTCACCGTGTGGTTGGCTGACCAGAAACAGCTACAGAAGGACCATGCATGCTCTAGCAATCCCAAGGCAATTGCCTTCTAAGTCATCCTGACTCCCCTGAAAGGATGTTCCCCAAGATTTCCACATGGGGAGACAATATTGGAGGTACTCTGTCCATGCTCCAGACTGCTATGACAAAAAAAGCCTGCTTCTTTATGAAATGGTTTTAAGAATCCCGACCTCCCAGGGCTGTTGGGAGAAAGGAAGGAAAGAAGTATTTTTTAAGTATCTACCATTTGTCAAGCATTTTACAAACATCATATTACATGATCCTTACAATAACCCTGGGAGGTGGGTGCTATTATATCCCTATTTTACATGAGAAACAACAGAGTTCAAGTGATTTGCCCAGGGTCAAACAGATATTAAATGTATGAATCAGAATTTGAACTCAAGCCTTCTGTACTCCAGGCCCAGCCCTCTAGCCACTGTGCCACCTAGCTGCACTGAGGTCAAAATGTAAACAAGCTCAGAAGACATCTAGTCCAAACCCTCATTTTGCAGATGAAGAAACAGAGGCTCAGGTCATTAAGTGACTTGGCCAAAGTCACACAGCTTCTAAACAGAGATAGGATTTGAATATAGGTCTTTCAAATCCAGTGAGAAAGAAGGGGGGGGGTGGGGAGAGAGACAGAGAGAGAGAAAGAGAGAGAGAGAGGCAGAGGCAGAGAGACAGAGACACAGACACGGAGAGACACAGAGAAAGACACAGACACAGAAAGACACAGAGACAGACAAAGACACAGAGGAAGGAAGGAAGGAAGGAAGGAAGGAAGGAAGGAAGGAAGGAAGGAAGGAAAGAAGGAAGGAAGGAAGGAAGGAAGGAAGGAAGGAAGGAAGGAAGGAAGGAAGGAAGGAAGGAAGGAAGGGAGGGAGGGAGGGAGGGAGGAAGAAAGAAAGAAGGAAGGAAGGAAGAAGAGAGGAAGGAAAGAAAAAAGAAAGAGACCAAGAAAGTCGTTGTGGTCCAAAACAACAGTCTGGTGATCAATTATTCAGCAAAAATAACAATAGCTCCTACCCTTATGGAGCCTACACTCTACTGCATATACATATATGCACATATACACATATAGATACATACATACATATATACTAAAAACAAATGTAAGGTACTTAGGGAGGGAGGGGTGCTAAGAGGATGGGCTCAGAAATAACTCCAATAGAAAGAAGTTCTTTTAAGTTTTACAAGGTGTTTCCTAACAACCCAAAGGGAAGGTAGTGTAGCCATTATTATGCCCACTTTGTGGATGACAAAACTGAGAATTAAAGGGGGCAAAACTAATATATCAAATTCAAGATTCACACCCAGCTTTCACCTGGCTCCAAGATCAGGGCTATTTCCACTAAACTTCTTTGCTTCTCAGACCTTACAACACCTAACAGGCTAATGACAGAGAAGGAAGGAGAATCCGAGATACACCATGTTTTAACTTCTGTCAAATAATCTTCCTACTCTGGGTTCTAAAAGATAGAGCTGGGAACAATTTCTCTGCCATTTTTGAGCACTTTTTTTTTCTTTTGGAAAGAATTCTTTTGGAAAGGATTCTTTAGGAATCCTGAATAATGCATGTTTCTAACATTGGGGATTACCTCAAAGAAAAAATCCTGAATGTAAGAGTATCTGGGCTCCCCTTGATGCAATTGCCAGTGCAGTCTCTGCCATGTGGAACCTATAGTGGAGACATAGAATGGGGCCAGGTCCTGACAGTGTGTTCCTCTGCCGCAGAGACTTCCTGCTACTTTCATGTTTCCCCCAAGTCTTACTTCCACAACCTGAAGTGTGGTGGCCTTTTCCTTCTTCTCTCTCACATCTGGAAATCAGAAGCGACTGAAGTAACTCAACTCAAGGCTTGATGAGTCCCAGAGAGGACTGGGTGAAGGGTGGAACTCTCTTGCATCTCACCAACACCATCCCACCTTTTAAGTAGGGAAGGCCTTGCTCTCCACCAATGAGAACAAAGTTCTGTGCCTACGGGCTTTGGGACAGGGAGTACACCTACCTCTGTTGAAGCACCAACATTGTTCTATGTACTCTGGATCATCCTTGACTCTTCTTTCCCCTTCACTCTCTCCAAACAAAGCCACGTCTTATCAATTCTGCCTCCAAATGTCTCTTGCTTGGAAGTGGTGGTGAGGGAGGGATAATAATTTATTAAGCATCTGCTATGTGCCAGGCACTATATAAAGGCTTTACACATACTCTCAGAAGAACCCTACAAGGTAGAGGTTATTTTATCCTCATTGTACAGTTGAGGAAACTGAGACAGAATGAAATTAAGTGACTTTCCCAGAGTCATATAGCTGGTAAATGTGCAGGATTTGAAGTCAGGTCTTCCTGACTCCAGGGCTGATGCTCTATGCACTGAGCTACCCAGCTGCTTCCAACACAGTCTCCTATTTAGGCTCCCTACCTTTATTTTATTTTATTTTGTTTTATTTTATTTTATTTTATTGCCCTCCAACCTTCCTCCGAAGAACTGTCAAATTGATATTCCTAAGTTACTTACTTGTGTCAAAAGGTCTAATGGCTCACAATTGCCTCTAGGATTAAATTTACACTCCTCTGGCATTGAAAACTCTTCAGATTCTAGCTTCACCCTATTCTTTTCAACCTGAAGACATACTACTATCCAAATGTATTTGTCCATTTGCTATTTCTGGTACACAATAATTCATGGCTCTTCATCAGGTCTTTTTGTAAATTTTCCCCCATGCCTAGGAAGCCTTCCCTCTTTACCACTGCCTCTCGTAATACCTTTTTGTTATTCAGTCATTTTTTGGTTATGCACAGCTCCACATGACCCCATTTGGGGTTTTCTTAGCAAAGATACTGGAGTGGCTTGCCATTTCCTTCTCCAGCTCATTTTACAGATGAGGAAACTGAGGCAAACAAGGTTAAGTCACTTGCCCAGAGTCACACAGCTAGTAAGTGTCTGAGGCCAGATTTGAACTCTCAAAAATGAGTCTTCTTGACTCTACCCCCAGCACTCTACCCATTTCACCACCTGGCTACCCCATACCCTACGTCACACCAAAGTCCAATTCAAGTGAAGCCTCCTACGGAGGGCCTTTCCTGACCCCAGCTTCTGGGTCCTCACCCTCCAAAATTATCTCATATTTACTTTGTACATATGTTGTATTTACTTAAATGTGTACATGTTATTCCTTCCAATGGGATGTAAATGCACTGAAGGCTGAGACTGTTTTGTTTTTAATTTTGTATTCTTGTCACCTAGTACATTGTCTGACCCATAGTAGGTGTTTAATAAATGTTTGTTGATGGATGAATAGATGGATTGATTAATTAATAAGAAATCTGGGCAGACATTGTCATTTGATAAATTCTTGAGACTCGCCTAAGATCTTTGAGCTTTGATTTTTCACATCTCTTTAGGCTAATCTATGTGCAAAACACTCAGGAAAACAAGCATGACAGGTCTACTTGAGGCCCTTTGAGGAGGCTCTTTGGAAGGGCCCCTTTTGTTGTTTTCCCAGGTAGGATGTTTAACTCCTGATCCATGTTACCAGAATTCCTTTCTTACCACACCCAAGGTCATTTTAATGAAAATTCCAAAGCTGAAGCCAAGTGGATAGAGTTGCTCTTAATCCTTCAGCACAGAGTCATTTGATCCTTGGGCCCACTGGGGTGATTATGGTGTGTCTGCAGAGCACAGCAAAGCAGAGGGAAATAGAGAAATAGCCCCCACCACAGGAGGCTGGTTCCCTTTCCCCAACCTTTCCTGCCAGAGCTTTCTTGCTGTTTTTCAAGGCCTAATCCATGTACGTGGCTCTCATCCCACTCCCCACACCCCACCCCTGTCCGATCAATAAAAGGATAATGTAGTATTTTGAACTTGCCCTTTTCCTTTCAGAAATATTGCATAATTTAACTCTGATGATAATTATCATTTTAAAGAGGAAGTTTAATCAGAATGAGACTGGCTCCCCTCACTCCAATTTTTGCGTTCTCAAAATAGATTAAGGCATTTGATCATGCCATTTTCTGGCTTCCCATCTGTGGCTTAGCATTTCATTAGAATTATGAAGAAGAAAAAATAGATCAGGAATGAAAATGAAATGCCCAAAAGGCTTTTATTTTGGGGCCAGACAAAGTGGAGCTGGTTGGGCTCAAGAAAAATTAGTTCCCCAAATCCCAGAATGTATGAGTTGCAAAAAAACTCAGCCACCATCTAGTCCAACCCATACATGGAAGGAATCCCCATTAGAACACACCAACAAATGGTGTGTTATCTCATTTCTCTCTGGAACCCATCAGAGCCCTGAATTGCTCAGATCCTATGACATCACCTTGTTTGACATGGAGACTAAGCATCGGTCTCTGTGGTTCCAACCTCAGTGACCAGAATGAGAGGCCATACTCAGCTTGACATTATAAAGAGCTCTGGAAATGCTGGAAATTCACTAGTTGCTTTCCTTGAAGAATCAGCCTTCAGCCACCTTGTCCAACAAAGTCATCTGCTTGACTTTCCTCTTGCAAATGAGCACTCCAGTAAAGAGTGATTCTGGAGTTAGAAGTATCTGGGTTCAGATCTCACCTCCCACAACATCTGAGTTACCTATGATTCTATGATAACATAATGCCCCCCCCCATGTCTGCTGCTTCTCACAGGAAGAAAAAGGGGGAAATCATAGGATCGTAGATCTCAAGCTGGAAGGGATCATAGATGTCGACTAGTCCCAATCTTTAATTTGATAGATAAAAAAGGCCTGAAAAGCTTAGTGACTTGCCCAAAGTGGTATAGATAGAGCCAGATATTGCAGTTGACTTAATAATGGCCACTCAGCTAGTAAGACCCAGAGGTGAGATTCAAATATAAGTCTCTCCTGACTCCAAGGCCAGTCTTTCCACTACATCACACTGCCCCTCAGTACAAATGTCAGAGAGGAACAGCAAGATTGCATTCACATTCACAAATCCACATTTCACAAATCACTTTCTAGGGCAAACCATAGCTTTGAGTTAAACAAACAACTGAAGGTGTAGAGAACATAAGAACCCATTTGTTCTAAACAAGCAAAAGACAGCCATTACAGCTTTCCTCCAGCATGCACATGGTAAAATCCAAGGAACTTCCTTTGTAAAGAAAACAGTCCTCTGAGCATAGCTATCAAGCAAGACACAACTATAACAAATGTGCATTTGCCAAAGGTCACCAAACCAGTCGTCCTATATGCAGAGTCAAAATGGAAGAGGGATTCCTTGTAGATGGTGAGGACTTCCAGATGCTTCTGCTTTCATATGGCATTGGACTGATTGTGTCAAACTTTGGAATATTACAAAGCCTGATAACTGAGATCTGTAATTGTTCATAAGTCTGTACATATAGAAGAGAAAGAAGAAGAAGAAGAAGAAGAAGAAGAAGAAGAAGAAGAAGAAGAAGAAGAAGAAGAAGAAGAAGAAGAAGAAGAAGAAGAAAGGAGGAGGAGAGGAGGAGGAAGGAGGAGGAAAAGGAGAAGAAAGGAAAGGAGGAGGAGGAAGAGGAGGAGAAGGAGCAGGAGGAGGAGACAGGTTATCCCCCCCAATTCATTTCTACTTTAGACTAAACATGCCCAGTTCCTTCAACCAATCTGCATATGACATGGACTCAAAGCCCTTCACCATCTTGGTTGCCCCTCTCTAGACATTCTCTGGCTTGTTTTTTTTTAAACTGTGTCACCTAGAACTGTTGACACAGAATTGAATACAATACTTTGGATTAAGTCTGATGAAGGTAGTATGTACTATGGTACTATGACCTCCCTGTTCCTGGAAGCCATGCCTTTCAGTGTGACCCCAGATTGCATTTTCTTTGGGCACTGCCACCTCACTCTGCTCATTCATACTGAGCTTTCAGTTCATTAAAAACCCCAGATCTTTTCACAATCACTGCTGTCTAGCCATGCCTCTTTCATTTTGTATTTATGAAAGCTGATATTTGTCCTCAGGTGTTACAGCTTTGAATTTATTCCTACTGAACAATGCTCTAGGTTCCTCTGAATACTTATTTTCACTATTTCCTTTGGGACAAGTGCTCTCCATCTCTCCAAAATTGTGAAAGGTATCTCACAGGAAAACAAAACCACAGAATTTAATCCTTACTCTAACATACCTAACAAATGGTCATCCAGCCTCTGCCAACAGACCTGTAAGGAGGAAAAGCCCATTGACTCTAGTGGCAGCATATTCCACATCTGGATGACTCTAATTGTGAGGAAGTAATTCCTCACGGGAAGCCTAAATTGGCTCCTTTACAATTTCCGCCAATTGATTCTGGTTCTGTCTGAGCACAAAAGGATAAAATCTAACGCCTTCTCCAAAGGACAATCCTTCTAATACCTTATTAATAATAATATCGATCAGACTAATCTAAGACTTACATTTCCCCCTAAGGTTCACAAAATACTTAACAAATCTTATCTCACTCAATCCTCAGAACAACCCTAGGGGATTGGTGCCACCATTACCCTCCTTTCGCAGATAAGAAACTGAGGCAGAAGTTAAGTTACTTTTCCAGGGTCACACAATACTTCTTGATTTCAGGTTCAGGACTCTATCTGCTGAGCCATCTAACTGCTTCTGATAATAGCTAGCATTTATATAGCGCTTTAAGGTTTGTGATTAGTTTACAAATATTATGTCATTTTATCCTCACAAGAACCCTGTGAGGTAGGTTGTATTATGATTTTTGTTTTATAGATAAAGAAACTGAAGCAGAAAGTAGTGTAGTGTATAGAATCCTGAGCCTGGAGTCAAGAAGATCTGAATTCAAATTTAGCCTCAGATACTTCCTAGCCATGTGACACTAAGGAAGCCACTTCATCTCCATCTGCCTCAGATTCCTCAGTTACAGATGGGGATAGTACTAATAGTACCTGCTTTACAGGGTTGTTGTGAGGATAAATGACATAATATTCATGAGATGCTCAGCATAGTATTTGGCCCACAGTAGGCACTTACTAAATGTTTGTTCCCTTGCTTTTCCTTGTTAAATGACTTGCTCAGGGTGACACAGCTAGTAAATGTCTGAGGAAAGATTGAAGACATCCATCATGTCTTCTAAGCATTTTCCTTTCTCTAGGCAACATTCCAAGTCCTTGTTAAGCGATTTGCCTTCTCCTCTAATTTGTTTTTGATATGAACCTCTTTATCCAGGTCATATTCCCATCAGGAGCTTATTGTGGTCGTGGCACTGATATGAACCCACTTTCTGCCATGCTGTGTCCCAGGTTTTCTAGGGAGTTAGGTCACATAGTGATTTCTCACCCCAGTAGCTGACGTCCTTGCATTATAGAACATGGTGTTGCAGTGCTCGATTTCTTCTCCATCTTCTCCACCTAGTTTGTTCCACTGATCAACACTCTAAACTTTCTCACTCATACCAAGTTGGTTTGATGATTACTGATTCATAGCATAGTTTGAGATCTGGTGCTGCTGAGCCCTTTCCTTCCTACTTTTTCTTTATTTCCCTTGAGCTTCTTGACCTTTTGTTCTTGAAGAATAATTTTGTTTTTATTTTTATAGATCTATTATGTAGACCTTTTTGTAGTCTGGGACAGCTAGGTGACACAGTGGATATAGTGCCAGTCCTGGAGTCAGGAATGCTCATTTTTAGGAGTTTAAATATGGCCTCAGACACTTACGAGCTGTGTGACCCTGGGTAAATCACTTAACCCAGTTTGCTTCTGTTTCAGTTCAAAATGAGCTAGAGAGGGAAATGGCAAATCACTCCAGCATCTTTGCCAAGAAAACCCCAAATGGGGTCATAAAGAGTCAGATATGACTAAAACAACTAATAATGTAGACCTTTGGTAGTTAGTAATAGCCCGAAATCTGGACATTCATTTTGGTAACATTCTCTAATCATTTCTGTCTTGCTTTATTTCTGGGTAAAGTGTTTTGTATAATTCCTATATGCTCTTTGGTGAGTGGACTCTCAAATCTTTTACACATTCTGTAAAACTTATTATATGACTTATTTTGAATATCATATAACTTATTTTGAATATAATGTCTTTTTCTACCTTTCCCTACTGGGCAGGCTGCTGACTTTGTGGGTTTATTTTATGTCATGGTTGTTTGCTGAAGTTATTAGCTTTTTCATTTTTTTCTACTTATCTTTCAAGGGTTCTATAAGCAAATAATCATATTATCATCAAAATAATGATAATTTTGTTTTATTTTTGCTATCCTTATTTTATCATTTCCTTTTTCTCACCATTCCTGTACCTTAAATTTCTAGAACTATATGAAATAATAATGATGAAATTGGGAATTCTTGCTTTTCTCCAGGTCTTACTGGAAAAGTCTCTAACATTTCTCTATTACAACTAATACTAGCTCTTTATTTTAGATAGACATGTTTTACTATGTGAAAGAAAGGTCTATTTCTCTATTATTTAGTGTTCTAATGCAAGTTTGTATTTAATTTTGTCAAAAGCTTTCTCTCTATTTGCTGATGCAATCATGATTTTCAATATGTCTGTTATTAAAATAAATGATCTATTGTGTTTATAGTTTTCCTAATATCAACTTGACACTGCATTCCTTTTACAAATCCAACTTTATCATAATGAATAACTTTTTGAATACATTGTGCTACTCTCTTTTTGAATATCATACCAAATATTTTTTCTCATAAACATTCACTCAAGATATTGGTCTATATTTGCTTTCTCTAGTTTAGCACTCCCTAGTTTGGGCAATTGGACTATATTTGTCTCATAAAAGGAGTTTGGTAGAATGCTAGTTTTCTCTATTTTGCAAATAATTTATGTAATTTTAGAGGTATTCATTCATTGAGTGTCTGAAGGAATTCACTTGTGACAAAACCAAACACTGTGTTTATGTATTTTGGTTTAAATCCTTTTCTGATATTACATTATTTAAAGTATATAGTTCAAGTTCTCTTAGTATTTTATATTTATAGTATTTTATACTTATTCTAAAATTTCACATTATACATTTCTTGGTATACATTTGGGCAAAATAATTTCTAATACTTTTCTTGTATCCTCTTCATCTGTCATCAATTCTCCTTAAAATATTTTGAATGTAGTAATTTGAATTTCCTTCATTTTTAAATCAAATTAGCAAATGGCTTCTCTATTTTATTACTTTTGTTTTGTTTTAAATATCTCTGAGTTTATCTGAACAATTTTCTTTGGTAATTTCCTGAAACACAGTAGTATTTGGTCATAGTTTTCAGAGATTCTAGTAATTCTTAAGTTATCATTTTGTGCACTACTGAAATGGATGGAGGTGCTTACTGGCTTTTCTCTTTGGCCTTACTGATCACCGTTCTATCTGGTACCCTTTTAGATTTTTACTGGTTGTTGTCTATTTGTTTGCTTGTTTATGTTTTTTGTTTTGTTTTTTGCTTCTTTTTTTGTTTTTGTGGGAAAGTCATGCTACTCTACTCTATGACTTCTCGACCAGAAGTAAAATCATATTTTTCAAAGGGCTGTAATTTACCTCCTAAAATTCAAAGTGGAAAAAATACTAGAATCCAGAATCTCACATTTCAAAGGGATTTCAGAGCAGTTTAGTGAAACTCATGCTGGGAAAATGATTCCTTTAGCCCAGATAACAAGAGTGTGATGCTTCACCCTTCACTGGAATCATTTAGCTTTGACTGAAATCAACAAAATAATTTCTAAAAGAAATTTCAGGCAGAAACTGATTTCAGTAATATCCTTCTGCAAATAAACAACTGTCTATAAAACAAACAACAAACAAAAAACTCGAGGACAACAAGAGAAACATATCTTGGAAGATACTGATAACTTTAAAAATATGGTGGCAGAAAATTACCAAAGATCCTTGATGGTGGAGATTATTTTTGCTTTAACTCTTTATTTCTGATGCCTAGCATATAGCATGTGCTTCATAGATACTTTTTAAATGATTTTCAATCAGTTTTCAGTCATGGCTGACTCTTCATGGCCCTATTTGGGATTTTCTTGACAAAGACACTGGAGTGGTTTGCTATTTCCTTCTCCAGTTCATTTTACAAATAAAGAAACTGAGGCTAACAAGGTTAAATGACTTGCCCAGGATCACATAACTAGTAAGTGTCCGAGGTCAGATTTGAATTGAGAAAGATTATTCTTCCTGACTCCAGACCCAGCATTCCATCTACTGTGCCATCTAGCTGACCTTTTAAATAACTAAAACCCATCAATTCTATTATTACTGCTGTCTATCAAATCTGAAGAAATAAAAAGGTGAAGTTATAATTTCTCTCTATTTAGAAGATTCTAAACACTGGGGTTAGGTTCAAAAGACCTTAGCTCAGCTATGATTGCATGGCTCTAGGCAAGCCTTTAAATCTTAGGTCCCCATCTACAAGATGGGAATAATGAGAAGGCACTATATAAATATAATATTATTATGACTAAGTAAGCACCTTTTCACTTAAATGCGTATGAAAGAAGAAAAAAGCATTGCAATTTTCCTCTATAGTTTGTTCCAAAATTCAATTCTATTATTCTATATCTCAGAAGACATTGGGCAAGATTGTAGACAATTGGGAGGGTCTTGTAGAGCATCTAGTGCAGGGGTGGAGAACTGGCAGCCTCAAGGTCACATATAGCCTTCTAGGTCCTCAAGTGTGGCCCTTTGAATTCAACTGCACTTGACCTAGAGGGTTGCATGTAGCCTCGAGGCCTCAGTTTCCCCACCCCTGATCTAGTCCAATGTCCTCATTTTAAAGATGAGGATATGGAAGCCTAGAGAAGAGAAAGACTTCCCTAAGGTCACACAGGAAATAAGTAATAGAGCCGAGATTTGAACCCCAGTGTTGTGATTCCAAAAACAGTGTCCTTTCCACCCCTGCTCCCTGTTAGAAGAAGCGCATCAGTTGAGGGAAACCCAGTGCAAAGCCCTAAAAATATGGTCGTGGAAGACAGCACATCTTTACTACACACATCTGTGAGTTAAATATCTCCTGACTCCATTCTCTTCTCAAAGTCATTGTTTAGTCTCCCAGCCCCAGAGGAAGGACAATGAAGGCAACTGCCACATCACATACATTCCAGATGTTTTTGGAACGCTCGGTTCCCTCCCCACTCATCACTCTGTGACAACCACCATTCATGGCTTTCGTTCTGCTAGTCAAAGCTGCATATTTCATATCCATAAAAAAAAAAGAATGGAACAGGAAGGAGGGGGGGAGAAAATTAAACAAAGACTTATATGGCATGCTTTTTTGTCCAGGGACATAAAGTATGCAGATGTGAATTAATTTTCTTTAGAACAGCACAACCCTCCCCCAAGCCCCCAAAGTCACACAAGTCATTACCGTGGGTGGTAGAGGCTGGCTTTCTGGGAGGAAACATCACAGGTAATTAATTACTAATTTGTTTTCTACTCAGAGGTCCCTGCTATTTGTATCCAGCTTTTTTTTCTCTAAGCTCCCCATCTACAGGGCCTCTGTTGTACCAGGATATTGGTCTCACATTTGAACAAAGTCTCATTTCTAAGTACTCTCTACCCTTCGGAGTTAGCTTGGATTGGTATAGCCACTATTCTTTTATTTATTTTTTAATTTATCCTTTTATTAAGGGGATTTGTTCTATGAAGTTTGGATTAAGTCAAAGGGCCATACTTGAGGACCTAGAGGGCCACATGTGGCCTTGAGGCTGCAGGTTCCCCAACCCTGGTAGTAGAACATGCCAGTGGGTTCTTAAAGTGACATAGTTTCTTTGACTCAAGTGACCTGGGTTAAAATCTCAGCTCTATTTGTTGGAATATTGGATAAGGATAAACAATCTCAGCCCTATGACTACTGCTGACCTGGTCTCAGCCTAGGAGAGCACCGTACCTCTCTGTGTTAGAGAGCAGCTTGAGATCATTCAAAGCCCTGAGATTTCCCAGGTACAATCCAGCATGTTCAATGCTAGGCCCAATTCAATACTAGGCCCACAAATCTTTTTTTTTAAACAATGCTGCCAATTGTGCACTTCTCTGGCATAGATGTGACTTCAGTCAAGACACATTATGAAAGACCAGCAATAAGCTGCTAGAATTAATGGAAAATTCATCTTATCATTAAAATATAAACTCCTTGAGCTCAGATAATGTTTTGCTTTTCTTTGTATCACCACCATGTATCACTGGACTTCTATGACTCTGGGAGAGTCTGCCTCTCTTAAATCCAGTTCATACACATCACCCTCATGATGTCTTGGGTCCTATTCAAGAACGAAGGACAAACAACAACAATGCCCAGGACAGAGCAGAGGACTTCATAAATGCATGTTGAACTTGGTGACTTGGTCATCTTTCTCCAGGATCTGTCCCAGATGTGGGTACTGACTGTCCAGCTGACTCAGTGGCTCACTCCTGTAGTTATATGAATGTGATTATCTGGGCAATAAGCGTTAATCATCCATTGTTTTTTCATCGGGATTTCTTAAATTAATCCCATGTGAGTGATCATAAATGTAAAGAAGATTCTTGTGTTAAGCTCTTTGTTACTTGTAAGATGAGGCATGGGGAAGATAGTACCTAGCCTCTGCACTACACATGAATCAATCAACAAACATATATTAAGCACCCATTATGTGTCAGAAATAACATGGCACAGTGCACAGGGAACTGGTCTCTGAGCCAGGAAGACTTGGGTTCAAGGTGTACTTCTGACACATACCAAGGGACTCATGGGAGTGCTGGGATGATGGTAGTCCATGCTACTAGGAAGCCTGAGGCTAGTGGATGGCTTGATTTCTGGAATTCTGTGCTATAGTAGGCTAAAGCCAGTTGGGGTCAACACTAAGTCTGGCACCAATATGGTGAGGCCCTGGGGAGTTGCCACCAGGATGTGTAAGGAGAGACTAACTGTGCCTGCTTGAAAAAGAGCTGGACAAACGTTCCGTAATGATCCACAGTGGAGTGAGACACATGAGAGTCTATGGCATTTCTATCTGGGAGAGGGAGAGAAAAGAAAGGAAAGAAGGGGATAGAGAGAGAGAGAGACAGACAGACAGACAGACAAGAGAGACAGGAGAGACAGGAGAGAAGAGATTCAGAGAAAGGGGAGAGAGAGGAGACAGAGAGGAGAGAGAGAGAGAGAGAGAGAGAACAGGAGAGGAGAGGAGAGGAGAGGAAAGGAGAGGGAAGAGAAAGAGAAAGAGAGAGATGGAAGGAGGGAGGGAGGGAAGAAGGAAGGAAGGAAGGAAGTCCAACTAGAAGCTTTTTGAATTACAAATCCCAAGATGCCAGTCAGTTCAGAAACACATATTACAACTGTAAGGCGGCAAACCTGGTTCTTGGAAGGATTATTATGTTCTCAGCAGAAACAAGAGAGTTGGGGAGGCCATCTCCATGATAGAAACATCACCTTTGGGTCCAAATAACTCTCTGTTTTAATGTCCCATAGGAGGCACTTAATAAATATTTACAAATTAACTGATTGCTACCTCCAGTTAATTGATAGTTAGAGAGTTACTAAATTAATCTATCCATCAGCTCAATTTTTAGGCACCTGCTAAGTTGCAGGGTCTCTTAAAGACACAAAGACAGGAGCAAGATTGCCCCTGCCTTCGAGGAGATTAGGTTCTATTGGATCTGAACAAGGTTATCTTTATGGTTGTCTCTGCCAAGGAATGCAGGGCTGCTCAACCAGCCAGGGATAGAGCATTTGACCTGCAGTCAGGAAGGTCTAATTTCAAGCCCTTTCTAAGCCATGCAGTAGCTGTGTGACCCCGAGCAAGTTACAACCTCTGTTTGCCTCAGTTTCTTCATCTGTAAAATGGGAATAATAATAATAGCACCTATTTCCCAAGGTTGTTCTGATGATAAAATGAAATAACAGCTGTCAAGTGCTTTGCCAACCTTAAAGTGTTATATGAATGCTAGATAATATTGTTGATATCTCAGCAAATACATGTGAGAAACCTTGATGGAGGAGCCTGAATTTCACTCTACTATAATCAAATGTTTATTTTACAAACAAAATAAACAGTAAATAGTATATTTTCTATACCTTTCGAGCAACGATGTCACAGTAAAGATGGTGTCTGAATAGATAGCCAATGAGTTCCCATGGTCTTCTCCTATTTCCAATAAAGATGCATGTGCACACCACTCTTAGTGAGACTTAAAACTTTCAAGGCCCTTCAAGGCCATATAGTCATACGTAAATGAGGAAACTGAAGTTCACAGAGTTTAAATAACTTGTCCTAGTATTCATTCCCAGACCCATGATTCAAGCCCAGATTCCCAGATTACAAATTCAACTCTCTATTTGGATGCTTAAAATCATTAATGATGCTCTTTCAATTACCGTTTTTTCTATTATCATCCATTATCTTTTACCCATCATTCAGGACCTTCACCCCTTTGTTCAAAAAGAGAATCATGAGACATTGATGAATACCCGATGATGTAAAAGACAATGGAATCACTTCTATACTGAGCAGTGGGAAGTGCCCAGGCAGTAATGGAGTACTCAATTGAGAATCGCTAGATTATGTGCAGTAAGATAATTCAATTCTTAGAACATATGTCAAAGTCAATGTCTATCTACCTACCTACCTGTCTGTCTGTCCATCTATCCATCCATCTATCTATCTACCCTTCCTATCTATTCATCTATTTATCCATCTATCTATCATTGATCTATGTATCTTTGATTCATTATGTTTCCATCCATCTGTCTACCTGTCTGTCTGTCCATCTGCCTCTGTTTGTCTGCCTATCTATCTACTTATTCAACTACGCTAGCTCTACTCACCCACAGCTCAACTCTAGTCTTCTCCTCCCCAGCTACCTTACCATTCTGAAGATGCTTCCACTCTGTGCCCTCCATATATCCTGTATATATCATGTTTGTACATAGTTGTTTGCATGTTGTCTCCCTCCATTAGACTGTGAGCTCCTTGAAAACAGAGACCATCATCTGTCTTTGTATGCAATACTTAGCATGGGGCCTGAACCGTAGAAAGGGCTTAATAAATGCTCATTGATTGACAGAATGTTGATCCCCAGACCCCTCTTCAGGAAGTGCCCCAACCATGGTTCTCTTTACTCCCCAAACTTTTCCTTCACCCATGTCCTCTTCTCCCTTATATGTCAACTTCTCCCATTAGAATGTAAGTTTCTTGAAAGTAAGGACTGTCTTGCTTACTTTTATTTGTATCCACAACACTTACCACAGGGCCTGGAACATAGTCAGCCTGTAATAAATGCTTTCTCTAATCCTAAATGACATAAAAGTATGAAGATGAGAAGATAAAAGCATGAATGTAACAACTCCGACAGAGATGGTTTAAACAAACTGGCAAGGGCTGGGGGGGGTGAAGGGGGAGGTGGGGGGAGGAGGAGAGGGAGGAGGGAAGGGAGAGAGGGAAGAGGAGAAAGAGAGAGAGATACAGAGAGAAATAGAGAGGGAGGGAAGGAGGGAGGGGGGGAGGGAGGGAGGGAGGAGGAGAAAGAGAGAGAGACAGAGAGAAATAGAGACGGAGGGAGGAGGAGAAAAAGAGAGACAGAAGGACAGAGAGAGGGAGGGAAGAGGGAGGGAGAGGAAGAGGAAGAGGAAGAGAGAGAGAGAGAGAGAGAGAGCAGAACTTTAACTCTCTGACCATTTATTACAGAAGTCTCAACTGTCCCAAACAGTCACCCCAGTAAGGAGACTAAAAGGGCTGTCACCGCATTGGCCAATACCCATGTAGTCAAGGAGAAGCAATTAACTTCAGTTTAAATTAAAACCCCATTTAGGAATCATTGTTTCAAGGATAACAAAAGACTATAAACAGTCATTTCACAAAACAGACCTGAACAACTGAGTCTTAGTCAAATGTGGGACCCATAGTAGGCACTTAATAACTGTTTACTGATAGACTGTTTGAAAATGAGCCTGTGGGGAGTTTGGCCAAAGAACCAGCTGAGCAAAAGAAGCTTCCTCAAAATATTTGTATTTTATGCAAGAATTCTAGCTAGAATTTATATAGGAGGGCAATTAGATGGCACAGTGGATAGAATGCTAGGCCTGGAGTCAGGAAGACTCATCTTCCTGAGTTCAAATCTGGCTGCAGACATTTAATAGCTATATGACCTTGAACAAGTCAGTTAACCCTCTTTGCCTCAGTTTCCTCATCTGTAAAATGAGCTGGAGAAGGAAATGGAGAACCACTCTAGTATCTTTGCCAAGAAAACCTGAGATGGGGTCACAAATAGTTAGATATGACTAAATAATGGAACAACATTTATATAGAGCTTCAAGGTTTACCAATACTTTACATATTATCTCATTCAATCCCCACAATAAGCCTGTGAGACAGAAAGACAACACACTATCCAGATCTACTGCTATTTTCATAGAAACTTATTTGCAACAGGATTCTAGTGGTACCACCACTGGGCCCAATCCTTCCGTACCCAATGGACTATGTGAGGAAATAGAAATGGATAGCATTTGCAAAGATGAAATTAGGAAGAGCAGCTGAATTTGGCCGAGTACATTCCAAAGATATCCAAGTGGGTGGCAACACATTCTTAAATCAAGGAACTCAGGGATTGATCTTTAAGACATTTCCAAGAGGAAGATCACCTTTTAGAAAATCATGAACAGTACATTTTTATACACACATACACAAAGTGGCCAAAAAAAATCAGGGACTTTGACCCATTTTCTGTTTTTTCCATCTACAAAATCTTAATGAGAATGGTTGTTCAATGTAGAGTATGCCTCCAATGAAAACATGAAGAGATAAGAGGCGAGATTTCACAGAATTTCTATAGCCGATCACATATGTGGAGTCATACAGCTAAATGAGAATTCTAGAGGATATGAAAATTCATTAATCCTGTAGTTTATTGGGTTTTGAAGCATTTAATTTCTTCGAATCATCATAGCGATAGCTGGCATTCACAGGACGTTCTTCATATGTGATCTCATTTCTTTCTCATGGCTTTGTCAGGTACAACAGGCCTTATTCTATGGATGAGGAAACTGAGGCACTCTAGGATTTTTTTTTATTTGCTCACGGCTATATGGCTAGTAAAGGTGGGATTGGAGCCCACCTCTTTTTGATTCTATATCACAATGCCCCTCCATTGGACAAGCCACTTACACATTCTGATGTCCAGTTTTCTGTTCTGATCGTGGAGATAATTATATTTATTCTATGTCTCGCAGGGTTGCCAAAAGTAAAATGCTTTATAAACTGTACAGGTCTTGAAAAAAGATGAGTTATGATTAATACAATGGTGCCCCTGAGGTACAAAAAGAGTGAAAGGAAGCCTTCTAGTGTGTTAAGTGAATCCTCTACAAGGGTTCATAGAAAGACATAGGAATGCCCCCAGATAAAAATGCCTGGAGCCATCAAAACCTACAGAGTAAGAGATAAGCCCACAGTCTGTCAAACTATAGAGGTGAAGAGTTTTTATGAAGTTTCAGCAGCATCTGAAGAACATGATGCTCTGGATTTGCTTGAACAGCCAAAGGAAGTGGTTCTTCAGTGTTTACGAGAAACTTGTGAATTATAGCATGAAGGCATATGAAATTCAAAGAACAAATGATCAGAAGTTGGAAGAGATCCTGCTGTTGTTTAGTCAAGTCTGACTACTTGTTTCCCCATTTGGGGTTTTCTTGGCAAAGATGCCAGTAGTTTAGCCATTTCCTTCTCTAGCCCATTTTACAAATGAGGAAACTGAGGCAAACAGTTATGTGGCTTGACCAGGGTCACACAGCTAGGAAGTGTCTGAGGACAGATTTGAACTCTTGAAGATGAGTCTTCTCAATTCCAAGCCTGGTGCTCTATCCACTATGCCACCTAGCTGTCCATTAAAAGAAATCCTAGCAGTCATTTAATATATCGTTGTTCATCCTTCATTCTTGAAGAGGACCAATGACATCAGAAGGGTGATGTCCTGACTTGAAAGTGAATTGGATTGAACTCTTTCCTTTAGCAGATGAGGATACTGAAACCCGGAGCAGTTAAGGAATTTACCCTCGGTAAGCCAGGCACAGTGCTAGATGCTGGCTACAAAGGTGGAATGAAATTGTCCTTACAGCACTAGCAATTATTGGGGTAGAATGACGGGAACTGGTGAGCAACTCTTCTATGTAATAAGAATTAACAGGGAAAGTATTTTCTTATTAAAGTATCTAACAGTGGTATAAATATACACAGCCCTGGGAAGCAATCCAAGTACATCTGACGAAGATAGAAATGGATCAGATTTTATTAGTTGCCATAGAAAGGCACTAAGTATCTGTCCACTTGGGCAGAGGAGAGGCAAGCTGCCTACTAGCCCTGTAGTGGTAGTTGTTATTAATAATGATAAAACATTATTAAATTTTATATCAAATTTCTATGGGCAATTAGTAGCAATGATTTATTGTTATACTATATAATGATGATGGCAACTAGCATTTATATAGCACTTTGAGGTTTGCAAAGCATCTCACAAATACCATCTCATTTTATCCTCACAACATCTCTGAAAGGTAGTTGCTATTATTATTCCCATTTTATGGATGACAAAACTGAGGCAGAGGTTAAGGGACCCTTCCAGGGTCACAGAATTGTAATATTCTTCACTCATTACCCAAACAAAGATTCCAAATTAACTCCAGATAATTCAAGGCATTTGCCCTGAAGTAAACTCTTCCCCATTGTCCCCCAATAATGCCCTATATCCTCCATCCTTTGGGAGATGAGAATTATTTTAGGAGACCATGTTAGGGAGAACTATCTTCACGCAATCCACTTCTCTTTCCCCCATATTTATGTAAGAGGCAGAGCTGCTGATGGTCAATGGGGACTCTCAACGGACAATCATCTAATGGTGGGAGATTGAAAAAGAATTGGTAACACAAGAGCTTGCCTTCCATTTCTGAGAGGTGCCAGAAAGAAGGAAGAGAAAGACACCAGCCTCTGATGACTGATATTTTCTGCTGCTTTTTCTCAGCTATATACAGTGTGTGCCGGCAAATATTTGACAAATGGCCATCCAAGGGGAATTAATGTATTCATGACACTTTTGTTTAATAAGCTCTATTAACATTTTCTCCTCCACTTTCTTAAATCTAGATAATCAAGAAAACAATAAATCAGGTCCTGATCTGTAGCATTTATGGATTTCTGAAATATAAATATTCACATTGAAAATTTAACAATTGACTCATTCAACTCAGCTTAAGTCGATGCCAGCACACTCATAGCCTACTATGACAATACTATTACAACATTTTGCTTTCTGACCTAAGTAAAAATGTTTTGCTTTTTTATAATATGAGGTCTATGTGATTTTCTAGGGCTGGATCTAAATAGGAGAAGTTTTAAGAAGGGGGTGGAGTGAGGGGTTGAACCAAGCAGAACACCTAGAAACTAAATCCCAGATAGAGCCTTGGTGAAAGTTATATGAAAAAGGAGACCCCAGGAAGGATGCTCACAATCTCATAACTTTAATATCCTGTTCTGTATGTACAAGGAGATAAGAGTTCATGCTGATTGTGACCTGAGCTGAAGAAAAATCTCCAAATCCTATCAGGCAATTGAAGTTTGATTGGCACAGTCCTTTAAGCAATGAGTGTTCTTTCCTTCCCTTCCTTCCTTTTTTCCTTCCTTGTTTCCTTCCTTTCTTACTTCCTTCCTACCTTTCCTCCTTCCTTGCTTCCTTCCTTTTCTTTCTTCTTCCTTCCTTCCTTTCATCCACCCTCCCTACTTCTTTCTCTCCTTCCTTCCTTCGAACTGCTGATTGTCACAGAGGCTCTAACCCAATCTTTTTTCCAACCTAGACTAGTTTATCTCACTAATTTATCTTGGGCAGGCCAGTGGCCACCTTGTTCCCCAGAGCTCACCATATTGGTGATAGAGTTAGTGTGGATATCTGATCATTAGTTTTAGTTCTCCCAACACTCAGAACTCTCAAAGTCAAGAAATCCACTACTCATTATGTCAGCTTCCTGAGTAATAAGGAACTACAAAGGGGTACATCCATTCCTGGCTACCTGGGTTTGCAATAAACATTTGTTGAATAAAAAAAAGAATGAATATTGATGAGAACTATGAACAAAAGTCAAGCTCTAGAACTAGAAAAAATCTTTACAGAATTTTTAATAAGGGTCTTACATCCAAGTTATGCTGTATAGGGAATAGCTATAAATATATAATAGCAGGAGCCATTCCAAAAGAAATGGCCAGTGGATATGACTGGGCAGTTCTCAAATGGTGACATGCCAACACTCTTTTGGTTTAGGAGACAAGCAAGAAAGGAGGAAGACTTGGGAAGCTGCTGGCATGGTCGGTGTTAAAAAAAAAGTGACCAGGAGTTCCTGCTGTTCCCTTCCTGCCGTTGGACAGAGCAGTCTCAGTCCCCCAAACAGGTATTGGTCCTTGAGGATCAATGGTGAATTTGCATGTTGCTTTAGCAAAAGAATCTCTGTCTCTCTCTGTCTGACTCTCTCTCTTTCGCTCTCTCTCTGTCTCTCTCTCTTTCGCTCTCTCTCTGTCTCTCTCTCTCTCTGTCTCTCTCTCTCTCGCTCTTGCTCTTGCTCTCTTTCTCTCTCTCTTTCTCTCTCTCCCCCCCATATCTCCCTGTCTCTCTCTGCCTTTGTGCCTCTCTGTCTCTGTCTCTCTCTGTCTCTCTCTCTCTATCTCTCTCTGTCTCTCTCTCCCTCTCTCCATATCTATCTCTATTTCTATCACTCTGTCCCTCTTTCTCAATACCCCTCTCTTATCATCAGGGAGCTTACAGAATATGATCAAGAGGCCTCAATGCCAAGGGTCCAGTCCTGAAGCTACAACAGGATCCAAGAAACAGCCCCAAACAAATTAAGCAAAAAATACTAGTACCTTGATTGGCCAACAAGACAAATGGACAGCCCATATTCTCCAGTTTGATTGGTCTCAGCCAGCACTTCCAGCTCACAAAATATCTCTGGCTTAAACATCACAAGGCCTTATTCCATTTGGGGATGTCATGACAGGGGACAAAGAGTAGAGGGAGCAGGAAGGTAGAATGAACAAAATGCCCCACGCTTTCTGCTCGTTATTTGACCGTAGCACCACTTTCTCCAGTCATCTGAGATCCCTCCACCCCAGTGAATGGTGTGTTTACTAGGCACTATGTCCTCCAGGGTTTAGGGCCTTATTCGTATTTCCCCCAAGGGAAAAGGCAGCTGAAATTAGAGAAAGAGTACACACTAAAAATAGAACCTCAGTACTGAGAAAGGGAGGGAGGGAAGAGTTACAGGTCATCTAGCCCAACTCTCATACTACAGATGAGAAAACTGAGACCCAGAGAAGAACAGGAATACATCAATTTAGGGACAAAATCATTGAGGTCCTAGAGATAGAGATTTGGAGAATCATTGCTTCAGAGCTATAAGTCACCTTAGAACTCATCAAGCCCCATCCATTCATTCTACAGAAAAGTGGGGTTGTGCTGGCAGTATGGGGTAAAGCTGGTACTTGAACTCAGGTCCCCCAAGGCAGGAAGGTAGACACAGTAATCAGAGCACTGAATTTGGAATCAGGAAGATAGCTCAAATCTGGCCTGAGACAAATTAATTAACCTGTTTACCTCAGTTTCCTCATCTGTAAAATGTGGATGATAATAGCACCTCCCTTCCAGGTTTGTTGAGAGGATTAAATGTGATAGTAATTGTAAGCCCTTGGCATATAGTAGATGCTTAATATATGTTTGTTCCTCTCCCTCTCCTTTCCAAATCCATTGTTCTTTTCATCACATCATGTACATCAACAATTCTATTATGTAGATAAAATATTCTCTAAAAATACAAGATGTGATAGGACCAGCATTTTCTTGTTGTAGTTTCCCTGAAGGCCCCAGACCTCAACAGCTCTTTGCCCTGACAAAACCTGATTGGCTGCAGCTTACCTGATGCATTTTCCTGGTCTGGGACCATGAAAGGTCCCAGCCTATGCATTTGGGCTTAGACTTGATGGGTGCCTGAGACCATCAGAGTCCCCATAATGTCCTATTGACTGGACATGTTTCCAAGTAGAGACAAGGAAGGGCAGGCCCAGAGAAGCTAAGAGTCAGTATATCAAAGACTCTAAAGATTTTCAGGTTCAAAGCCTCTGCATTGCAAACAATACATTGCCTTGGGAAAACATCCTGATATATTGAAAAGAAAGATGGATCTGGAGTCACGGAACTTGGATTCAAATCCTAGACCTGCCACTGATGACCTTTGCGACCTGGGACAAATCACTTGACCACTCCAGGCCCCAGTTTCTTCAGCTGGAAAATGACCACTCCAGGCCCCAGTTTCTTCAGCTGGAAAATGAACATGTTGAACAAGAAGACTTCTAAGGTCCCTCTCAGCTTCAAGTCTATGAATCTCTGGGTTGCCGGTTATTTTTTTCCCTTAAATTGAAATGCTTCTATACGATGGGTATAGAATGGGTATTGATCACTTCCTGGACAAGCAGCCTAATTTTAATCTCGACTGGATTAGCTTCATCAGCAGTTAGGAAACTGAGAGGAGACAACCCATGGCATCTAGCAGTTTGTGAAGCCTTGCTTACTGTAGCTTAACAAAAAGTGTCTGGGGGCAGAGAGAGGAAATGAAAGAAGTCTAAAGATTGAGAAGACAGCAACTCTAACACAATTTTTTTTAAAGACAAAGCTAGGTTGGATGATGCCCATGAGCCATCTGCACAGCTAAAGGCTTCTTCAATTAAAGAAAAGACTCTACTGTTTCTCAATCATTGGCTTCTATTCACAGGGTCACTGTGTAGAGCTCAATCCAAAATGGCCAATCTCATGGTCTGGTTTTCAGGCTGCATTTTTCCCCTTTCTTTTTTAGTCTCAAGGATGTAAGTATTTATCAGTCCTGTAGCCCTGCCAGCATTTGTTGGAATGAGCCAAAGGGCCCTGGCACAGAATCACAGGGACTTGCATTGCTAATAAATGCAACAGGCCTCCTCGTCGTGGAGTAATTCTGACTGAAATTCAAACACCATACAACAAACACTCTTCTGAACTGCTCTGTTCCCCATTAGTTTGATGTGTTTATTAGACAGGGCTGCATTCTTTCAAGTTTATTAACAACAGATTAAAAAAAACTGCCAACAAATCCAGGGTTCTCTTTCTACCACTGAAGAACTTGGGTAGCATCCACTCATGTTTTGTGGGGTCTGATGGGAAAACTAAATGAAAACTTGAAAATTCAATCCCATGAAATTACAAATGCAGTAGGACATATAAACAGTTAAGGCTGGTATCCAGCACCTGCCCACTATTTGACACAGGAATCTGCAGTTACATTTTGCTTCTTAATGTTTGGTATTCATTCTTATTTCAAAAAGTAACCTAGCTCTTAGCAGGGATACACAGTTGAACCTGAGCAAGGCGCTTGATCTCTCTGGGTTTCAGTTTCCTCACTTGTAGGATGAAGATATCGGAGCAGATTACCTCTGTCGTCCCTTAGAACTTTAAATTTAGGGTGAGGATTCATGATAGGAGTTACAAGGACTTTAAAGCAACACTACAACTTCTAACACATTAAGATGGTGGCATCATTTAGTAAGGATGTCACTGTCTTGTTAGAATGCTTATGATGTCTCATCATTTTCTACACCAAAGCATGGTTCTTGAGTTTGGGGATGGGTTGACTTTGAAGCGGCCACTCAAGAAATAATAAAACAACAATATTGTAGAGTATTTTGTGCAGTTTAATTTAACAACTCTTTATTTAAAAGTGGCTACATTGTGTACAAAGCACTGTGCTAGAAGCTAGGTAATGGGAGGGGGCAGGAAGGAAGAGTGGTTGACTCTGTGATTTCACCCAGAGTCAAAGAATTGTGTCTATCAGAGACAGGCCTTCCTGACTCTGAAGCTGGCTCACTACATTGGGCTACATGTAGGGCAGTAAGAATACAAAGATAAAAAATATATGAAGTTCCTGTGCTCAAGAAGCTTCCATTCTGCTGGGGTATACAACATCTATACCCATAGGTAAGATACAAAGTAATGTAATAGGATTTCTAAAGGAACAGTTCCTTTACAGCTAAGATGATTAGGAAAGCACTCTGAGGGGCTGGCTTCTTAGTTGTTCTCTGAAAGATTCCCACCAGTGGGGGATGAGAAAGGGGCAGGGTGGGTGTCATTTATGCAAAGGAACAAGGACTTTCAGTAAGAAACTGGGTCAACATGAAATGTTCTGCATTCTAACCTAAAGATCAATGTCCCAGTGGTCACTTCCTGGGGTTTAACAAGGTGGAATCCAGTGACTTATCAAATGCACAGCAGGGAGAAGAGGGGAGTTGGTGGGGGCAGGGAGGAGAGCAATAATTCTTCACCTTCTTTGTTGTCTATTGTCCTGATTGTGAGTTCCAGAGTTTAACCCAGGAGTACTCTTTATCCCATGGCAGAGGGCACAGGGCTCCTATAAAACTTCTGGCCAAGTCTGATGTTGCTCTGTCTTCACACAAACATCTTCCTGGACTTGGGGGCTTCCATTTTCTTACAAGGTAGAAACAAAGTCATCCTTGGTATTCAACTTTTACAGCCTTGGAATGAGCAGGATAAAGGAGAAGCAGTTGTCATAGCTACCCCTTCAGATGCTCTAAATTTCAGAGGCACAATGTCACTGGGGGTTGAAGAAGACCTGGGTTCCAATCCCACCTCTGACACAAACTGGATGTGGTTGGGGTTAACTGGTAAATGTTTAAGGATTGTCTCTCCAGGGAGGAAAAGGTACATATGACATGTTTTTAAGTTAAACCTGCATGTAACAGTATTTTCTCCATCACCTTCTTGACTCTAGACAATCTGCAGAACAATAAATCATGCCCTGCTTTGTATCTTGTGCTGATTTCCAAGGTGTAAATGCTCCCACCAGAAATTTAATCAACAGCTCTCTCAAGTCAGTTTGGGAGGGCTTCAGCTCTGTGTATGATCCTACACAACTCACCCAACCTCTCAGTGCTCTTAGGCAATTCTAAAAGTATAAATTTCAGCAAATAATAATCTGTGTGGGAAAAGGAGTTTCTTCATGTTGGAGCTCCCTAAACCAGGGAAATCACAAATCCTGTGTCTCTCCCTGTCTATCACAGGTTATATCAAATTGAACCTGGTTATACATTTTTCTGACCACATGACTTTAAAGAGCACTTAGGTTAAAATACCAATAACATAATCTTAGAAGCTTTTCCATGTCTGTGATAACCAAAAAGATTCATCTTTGACAAATTTGCAATCATGAAACTGTTGTGTTTGCAAAGCATGGGATTAAAGCAACATCCTTATGAGAAAAACTCCCTCCTCCCCCAAAAAAGGAGACATCTGCTGGGAAAATTCTAACCCCAGTCTGTCATTGCAATATCCGGGGTTGTCCCCAGAGCTTCCCAGACCACCAAAGTTCAGCTCAACAACTCTGAAATTAAAACATTAACTCTTTTAATCCCAGGTCGTGTTCTCATAATTTTTACAGCATGTTAAAACCCAGAGTTCTTCTTATCTCAGTCTATGTCTCTGCAAATGGGCAAAAGCCATAACAGCAAGTGTCAAAACACCAAAGAATGGATTTATCAAAGAGTGATTGTCAGTGGCTAGAAAAGAGGGGAGCAGGAGTTTTTGTTTCTCTTCTTATATAAGATAAGACTCACATTGGAGCCTGATTTTTTTTGAAGCTTCATTTTATGTTAACTATGAACAGATTTAAAAACAAAAACAAAAACAGATGTGTGTGTACCTCATATCCCATCAAGAACAAACAAATATAAGAACATGTCTCCTTAGCATGGCAAAGCAATGTGGCACAGTGAGTGGGAGAGTCAGAAGGCCAGGGTTCTAACCCCAGCTCTGCCATTTATTACTGATGTGCCCTTGTGCCAGATTGTTAACCTTTCCAGCCTCAGTTTCTTTTTCTGTTAAAGGAGAGGTTTGGACTAGATGCTTTCTAGAGGACCTCTAGAAGCCTATGATCCATATTTTTAAAATATTGACCCCCTACTCTGTCAAAAAAAATTTAGTCAAATTGTGAGAAAGGTAATATTGTGACTGATGTGTGCACCTGGCCTTCTTAATGAGGTGAAAGAATGAAGTCTTGGTTCAAGATATGGATTGAATTTCTCTATGGCAAGTGTGGATGGACCCAATAAGAACAAACTGAGATGACTGAGAATACACATCTCCTTGATGGGTAATTCAAAGATGAATTGATTGCATTAGGCTATTATAAAATCGGAGCTGTACAGGTCCATAAAATGGGAAGTGTATGCCAAAGCCACTGTTGGTACAACCAAGAAACAAGAGAGAGCAGAGACCTAAGAGAAGATTTTCGTTTCTGGGAGATGGAGTGGGGAGGAGCCTGGCTGAAGCCAATTTAGTGAGCCCAAGATGGAGTCAAAGAAGCTCAGTTTGAATACTGATTCTACTGTTTCTGATGTGTGATCCATAACAACGCACTTTACCTTTTTGGGCCTCATTTCCCTCATCTACAAAATGAAGGAAAGAATTGACCTAGATGGCCCTTGAGGTCCTTTCCTCCCTAACAGAGATGGCAACTATAGAGCCCATCAACTCCAGAGATGCCAGTAGCAGAGGGCCTATAAAAATGAATGAATTATTGTGCATTTATTAAACACTTACTATGTGCCGAGTTGTGTGTGGTTTGTTCTTCATTCTCAAAGAGGACCATGACATCAGGGAGATGATGACACAACTTATAATTGACTTTAATTTGAGCAACACGGGGCTGTTCAGTTACTAGCCTCACTTTCTCCTCCAGAGCCATCTAGTCCAGTGGCCTGATAATGATCAGGGTGACTAGAGAAGACCCAGAATACAGTGGGAGACCTTGCCCCGTTTAAGCTAAGGTCTTTTAAGGTTCTCTCTTTGAGTAAGGCAACACCCATTCAGTGCATAGGTCTCTTTAAGAAGTGAATCAAGGGATGGCCCCTTTAAGTAAAAAAAAAAATCAAACTGGAAGGGGAAGACTAAGTTGCTGGCCAAAATATAAACAATTAATATTTACATTCACTCTGAGCCAACTACTGGAGATACAAATATATAAATAGAAAGAATGAGATAGTCCCCACTTTCAAGGACCTCACACTCTAATTTGGGGCCGGTAGGTGGTGCTGTAATGGATAGTGCCAGGCCAGGAGTCAGGAAAACTCATCTTCCTGAGCACAAATCTGGTCTTAGGTACTTACTAACAGTGTGATCTTGGGAAAGTCATTTAACCCTGTTTGCTTCCATTTCCTTATCTGTAAAATGAGCTGGAGAAGGAAATGGAAACTAGTTTCTCTATCAAGAAAATGGGGTCATGCAGAGTTGGATGCTACTGAAACAATGGAACAACAAGCTAGAATATCACTTGGTCAATCATCAAAAATGTGTAAGTTCCTTAATGGTCGGGACCATTTTATATTGTAACCTTTGTATCCCCAGTGCCTCATGTGGTGGTTTGCACAGAAGCAGTGCTTACTGCTACTACTATTGTACTGCTGCTGCTGCTACTGATACCACCAATAATACAAAAACACCCACCATTTTTATAAGATTTTACAAAATTTCAATTTCTTTTTCCAAAATAGGGTTAAGTATTATATTTCCTCCTCTGTTAATCTGAGCGATTTATAGTTTTTGTAAATATTTACCCATTTTACTTACATTATTAGATTTATTGGCATTTAATTGGGCAAAATAGCCCCTAATAATTGCTTTGATTTAATATTTGTTGATGGTGAAGTCATCCTTTTCATTTTGATACTGGTAATTTGTTTTTTTCTTTTTTAAAATCAAATTAAACAATGATTTATATATTTTACTGAGCTTTTTAAAAATAAAATTAGCTCCTAATTTTATTTACCTGTTAATTTTTTTTTACTTTTAGTTTTATTAATCTCTCCTTTGATTTTAAGGATTTCCATTTTGGTGTTTAATTGGGGATTTTTAATTTGTTCTTTAATTTGTTTGTTTTTTTAGTTGCATGCCCAATTCGTCAATCTGCTCCTTCTCTCTTTTATTGCTGTACACATTCAGAGACATAAATTTTCCCCTAAGTGCTGCTTTAGTGGCATCTGACAAATGTTGTAATGTTGTCTCATTGTCATCATTCTCTTTAATGAAATTATTGATTATTTCTATGATTTGGTCTTTGATCTACTAATCCTTTGGAATGAGATTATTTAGTTTCCCACTAGCTTTTAATGTATGCTTCCAAAGCCTTTTTTAAGTGTGATTTTATTACATTATAGCTTAAAAAGTGTGCATGTAATGTTTGTGCTTTTCTTTATCTGGTTATGAAGTTTTTATGCCCTAATACATGGTAAATTTTTGTGATGGTATCATGTACAGCTGAAAAAAGGTATGCTCCTTTCTACGCCCATTCAGGTTTCTCTGGGGTCTATCATATCTAACTTTTCTAAGACTCTATTCATCTCCTTGGCATCTTTCTTATTTATTTTATCTAGCTCTGAGAAGGGAAAATTAACATCCCCAACTAGTATAGTTTTACTTTCTATTTCCTCCTGTAATTCATTTAACTTTTCCTTCAAGAATTTGGATGCTATGCCATTTGGCACATATGTGTTTAGTATTGATATTACTTCATTGTCTATGGTGCCTTTTAGCAAGATGTAGTTTCCCTGCTTATCCTATTTAGGTCTATTTTAGCTTTTTCATTGTCTGAGATCATGACTGCTGTTATTGTTCAGTCATTCCAGTCATATGTAATTCTTCATGACCCCATGTGGGATTGCTACTCCTGCCTTTTTCACTTCAATTAAAGCTTAATAGATTCAGCTTCAGCCCCTTATTTTAACTCTGTGTATGTCTCTCTTTCAACTGTGTTTCTTATAAATAACATATTGTTGGATCCTGGTTTCTAATCCATTCTGCTATACACTTCTGTTTTATGAGTGAGTTCATCCCATCTACATTTATACTTATGATTACTAATTGTGCATTTCCCTTCCCCCTATTTTCTTCTGTGTATCCTTCTCTCTCTCTCCTCCTTTCTATCCTGTCCCTCCACTAAAGTTTGTTTTCCTTCAGAAATCTTATTTTATCTATCTTCCCTTTTCTCACTCCCCCTTTTTTCTTATTCCTTTTCTCTCTTATTTCCCTATTAGGAAAGATAGATTTCTCTCATCAATTGAGTGTGTGTGTGTGTGTGTGTGTGTGTGTGTGTGTGTGTGTGAGTGAGGTTCAAGTGTTGCCTGCCCTCCCTTTACTATATTTTATCCCCTCTACTATAAAAGCTCTTCCTTGTGTGTCTCTTTTGTGTGATATACTTACCCCCATCTTCTTCGCCCTTCTGCCTTCTCCCAGGGCATCTGTCTTTCTTGTCTACCCATGATTTTTTACATCGTTCCAGCATAATTGATACATTGCCACATCCTCTTTCTATGTGAATTCTTCTTTTGCTGTTCAGTCATTTTCCAGTTTTGTCTGAGTTTTCATGACCCCACTTGGGGTTTTCTTGACAAAGATACTGGGTATGTGTGCCATTTCCTTCTCTAGCTCATTTTACAGATGAGGAAACTGAAATAAACAGGGTTAAATGACTTGCCCAGGGTCTTGTAGCTAGTAAATGTCTGAGGACAGATTTGAACTCATGAAGATGAGTCTTCCTTGTTCTAAGTGCTCTATCCATTGTACCACCTAGCTGCCCTGGAGTCAGGAAGACCTGAATTCAAATCTGACCTCAGACACTTACCAGTTGTGTGACCCTGGGCAAGTCACTTAACCCTGTTTTGCTCAATTTCCTCATTTGTTAAATGAGCTGGAGGTGTAAATGGCAAACCACTCCAGTATCTATGCCAAGAAAACTCCAAGTGGGATCTCTAAGAGTTGAATTAATGGACTAGCCAACAAATTTATCCAGTATGCAGCCTGCTTTGTAAATATATGTTTGCATCTTGTCTACTCCATCATATCATAAGCTCCTTATGGTCAGGGACTGTCTTTTGTCTCTTTTTGTATCCGCAGTGCTTAGCACAGTGCCTGGCCCTTCATGGGTGTTTAATAAATGTTCATTGAATGATTATCATTTTACATAATTGACATCAGTAGAATGAGATAACAATTAACAACAATCACTAGCCTTCCTCTAGCTCTTCAAGCTTTACAGAAGCTTTACATAAATTATTTCATTTGATTCTACCAACAGTAATGGGAAGAAGACTCCCAGAGACATTGAATGACATGCAGAGCAAAAGGCAGGAGGCAAGCCTAGGGACTCCAGATTCCAAATCCAATACTCTTTGGACTACCTTATGGTAGGCTCTTCTAGAAATATTCCAAGTTGGCTTTTCTACATATTTGTTAAAACGTAGTGGCCAGATTTGAACAAAATACTCCAGATACAGCCTCTCTAGGGTAGAAGACAATGAAACTCCTTCCTTTCTTATTCTGAATGTTGCCCAACCTTCCCTTCACCTTCACGTTTTTGCAGCCATATCACAAGTTCAATTACCTAAGGACCTCATTTTACCTTGCCATTGCTCTGTGTGTGTGTGTGTGTGTGTGTGTGTGTGTGTGTGTCAGTCTGTCTCTCTGTGTCTCTGTGTCTCTGTCTCTCTCTCTTTCTCTCTGTCTCTCTCTGTCTCTCTGTCTCTCTCTCTGTCTCTCTCTGTCTCTCTCTGTCTCTCTCTCTCTCTCTCTCTCTCTGTCTCCCCACAGTGAGGGCAATGGGAGGGGAAGGTCAAACTTCATCAATTCAGTATAATGAAACAAAGAAGGTAAGTACTAGCACAGTGATTGGGGTGGTGTCAAGGGTGGTCCCTCCCTCTTGGCTATCTCCTACCCTTATGTTCCACTCTCCAACAACTTTTCCCTCCCACCTCCCCTCAAATAGAGCATGTTTTTTTTTCCTAGTTAGTCTCTGGGTTGTACCTTTGGAAGGTGGGGTTCCATTCAAACCCATCAAGGGAAGACAACAGGAAGTAAAAATACTTGAAAGCCAAGTCACATACCAGCTCCAGTTCATCCTACAATTCCTACCAAGCTGCTAAGCTGAATTATGTCTGGGAATAAGTCTAGATTCACTTGTTCTTTCCATGCTTTGGGAACATTTTAAAGTATAAATCGCTAATTTTCTTTTGTTCAGCCTGGATCTACATCTGGGAAGGAAAGTCCTAACAATTACAATGAGTCTCTCTGTCTCAGTTTCTTTTTCATTGCTAATGTACTTCACTATTTAAAATCTCCTACTTCCCCTTTGTTGTTTTTTCATCTATAAAACACAGATCAGTATAGGGGGAAGAGGGAAATAGGAACCCAAAATTATTCACAACATCTTGATGGATTAATCCTCCAACTATCCGGTTGATTGATATTAGAAAGTCCCAAAACTCTATAGAAGGAGAAATAAAATATAACAAACTACACAAAAATACAGCAAAGTAGATAGTCTTACCCACTGTTGTAACAACTATTTGTTGTACTTGGATAAAAAATCTGGCAGCTTTGTCTAAAAAGATATCTTTCATAATTGTCAAAGTACATGGTCACTTCTTGTCTCCTGCCTATAAATAGGGAATGTTTTCTTATTCCACTAATAAATCCGGCCATGTCATATTCCCTTTTTCATCATTGGCTGATCCCTGTCTTTCTCTGTCACACGAAATGCTTTACTTATCTATCCTAAGCTGCTACAGCCTGCTGGTGATTGGCTAATTACTCTAAGTAGGCCTGAATGGTTATAAAAACCCACTCTGTCCCACAAGGAGCTGTACCTGCTATCAGCAAGAGTATTATTTCTTAGCCTGCTAACAAATATATTTGATATCACTTTGGCTTCCTATCTTTTTTCCCAAACTCACTGAACCCTCAGTGACAGATGTACCATTCCTAAGGGTCTCATTTCTAAAGAAAATTCTTTGGGGAAAAAATAGGTCAGTGGACAACCCAGATAAGGAACAATTAGAAACAATGAACTCAATAACCTACAAATAGATAAACCCAATGACATAAACTGCTAGGAGAAAACTTTCTATTTGACAAAAGCTACAGGAAAACTGGAAGACAGGCAGAAATTAATTTTAGGCTATCATAAACTTTATCCTATAATGAGCTCAAAATGGATAATTGACCAAAATATAAAAGGTTGCATCATTTTTAATAGAAGAAATCAAGATAGGTATCTTGCACAACTATGACTAGAGAGGAGATAGTTCCTTTTTTCTCAACTGAAAATATCCAATTATTTTCATAAGTGAAATCCTTGAAAGAACGAGGAAATAACTCATAAATCCTTCCCCTCTTAATTACATACCAATGCCTATGTTACATTGTATTTATTTTAGCTGGCAGCTGGCCTTTCAGCTCGCTATCCCACATTGGTCATTTGTTCTATGAAGTTTACAAAGTGGAAATACCAGTTGTCTTCAAGGCTAAGGTTGGGGGAACTCAGCATTCCCTTATGGATCCTAAGACATGAGCAATTATTGTTACTATTGTTTGTCCTCCATCCTCAAAGAGGACCAATGACATCAGGAAGTGATGTCGTGATTTGCAAATATAGAAAAGCAGAAGAGATATTTAATTTGACTGAGAACTATATCACATTCATTTTGTTTGAGGAAGGACGTTTCAGGAATTAATAAGTAAAACTATCTTCATTAAATCATCTCTTCATCCTCTCTCTACATCTCACTTCCTCTCCCTTTCCTTATCTTTCTTTGATAGAATTAACTTGCATAAAATTTCCTATAAAGCATAACTATCTTGCAGTTGTAAAATATTTTATCTTTTTTTGTATCACTGTCAGGAAGCAGAGAAGAGCTTTTAACATATACAATATTTAAGAGCTCAGAAAAGATAATATAATTTCAAGTACATGAAATTGAAAACATTTTGTGAGAATAAAATCTGTATAGCTGGGTACCAAGGATAAGAAAAGAAACTCAATTGGGGGGAGAGGGATCTTTATATTAAAGTCATCTAAGGACTGGATATCCAAAATATACAGGAATGTAACACAAATACATAAGACTAAGAGGAATATCTTAATAGATAATGGTGAAAAATGTGAACAAACTACCCTAAAAAGAATAACAAACTATTAACAACCAATTACAAGAATAGTTGCTCCAAATTCCTAATAATAAGAGAAATGAAAATCAAAAGAAATTTGTGGCTTTGCCTCATACTCAGCAAATTCTCAACAATGTCAAAAGGTGGAAATTTTCAGTTTGAGTGGCCACTGGAGGACAGGATCACCTACTGGAGAAGTTATAAATTGGGCCAACCTTTTAGGAAAGCAATTTGGAATTAAGCCTAATAAACATACTAAAATGCCCATACTCCTTTGAAACTGAGATTTCTTTGGTAGGTATATTCTCCAAAGAGGTTAAAGACACACACGAAAAAATCTTACATTTATCAAACTATTTGTAGCAGGATTTTTGTAGCAAAAAAAAATGGAAGCATGAGGTGTCAAAAGATTGCTGAATACCTAAAGAAAATGTGACAAATTAATGTACTGCGATATTATTCTGCCATAAATGATAAATAAAAAATCCAAAGAATCATGGGAAAATATGTATAATTAAGCAACCAGAACCAGGAGAATAGTAGACATAATGCCTACAACAGAAGAGGAGGGGAGGAAGAAGAGGAGGAGGAGGAGGAGGACGATTGCACATGTATAACCTATATCAAATTGCTTATCATCTCAGGGAGGGAGGGAGGAAGAAAATTTGGAACTCATTTTAAAAAAATGAATGTTAAAATTGTTTTTACATGTAATTGGGAAAAATAAAATATTATTAGAAATAAAGGATAGTTCTCTGGGAGACAAGAGGAATATATTTGAAAATGAAGGGCATGTAACAACAAACCACTGAGATATATTTATTCCAATAAAGACAAAGAAAAAAATAAACAAAAAGAAATCCAATTATGACATTTACCTACTAGCTTTCCTTGCTATTGATATCCACATAACCCCTTCTACTTCCCAAATATTGCTCTCCCTATATCCATTAGGGGAAGGGAGGGGGAAACCAAGGCTTAATTGATTTAATATAAAGAAGCAAAGACAAAAACACACAAGACAGAAAGACAGAAGATGAAATCCAATTATCTTAGGTTTAACCACCTAATTTTATAGTACAATTGATTTCCAGACGATTCCCTCTTCTACCATGAAAATTAGAATAACTCTTTTGGATGCTGGCGCAACATCCTAATTGTATAGAAGGTAACCAAGATCCATAAAAATGAAGCAACATGCCCAAAGTCACACAGGTGGTGAGAAGCAGTTCCAGAATTCAAGTCCAGATCCTTTGACTCCAAAGCTATTATTTAATTCCCCTGCTCTAGGCTGCCATCTACTATGAAGGAATATCATCTCTAAAGAACAGCTGGAAGATTTGATTCATTGTATGCAAAACTTTACTAACCAAAAGCATTCATACAAGTGAAATGTAGTTCATTACCAGATACAACTAGCTTCACAACAATTAAGCCCACAAACAATCCTCAAGGTAAAGAAGTTCATGTCCTAACCATGATTTCTGGGGAAATATTTTAGTGCCCCTGCAAAGAAAAATTACATAACAGATCAAACACTACCCCCTAACCACACACTCCTGTATCCCCCCACAAAAAAAAAACCAGGAAATAAATGGATTTCCTTAAAGGATATGAAAAAAAATTAGAGATTGAGTTGCTACTCACATAACAGACATGAGGCAATGAGGCATCTATCTGAATATTAGCTTTCAAAATTATATTTTAAAATCTCTCTCTCTCTCTCTCTCTCTCTCTCTCTCTCTTTCTCCCCCCTCCCCCTCCCCCTCCCTCTCCCAACATTTTCCCCTCTCCTTGGTATTTACCAACATATTCCCACCTCCACTTTTTCCATCATTTTAGACAAATAACACTGTAGCTATGAATCCGGTAAAAGAAAATCAACTTCAAGCATCAGTCTCAAAAGCCAATGCAAAAGGTTGAGGTTTGGAAAAGTTTCTAAATACTGTTTTACATTCCTTTACATATTGCCAGACTTACTGAAAGGCCCTGAAATGCACTTTTTCATGTGTATGAAGTGTGCATGGGGTGGCGGGGGGGGGGGGATATATCTTTACTTTTTCACATAATTTTAGTATAAAAGGCAGCAAATTACTTTAAAAAATACAGGAGGGACATTGGTAGTGGAGGTATGGGCGTTGTAGACCTAGATTTTCCCAAAACTAGTGGTATAAATGTGGGCAAGTCAAACTCTCTGGGTCTGAGTTTATCCCCTATAAAATGAGAGGATTAAGCTAGATTCATTCAATTTCAACAAGTCACTCCTCTCTGCCAGGCACTGTGATAGACGCAAAGGAATCCAAGATAAAAAGAAATTCCAGTCCCTGCCTTCAAAGAACTTAGATTTTATTTGGGGGAAACAAGATGTAAACAGGAAAGTAGCTACAAGATATATGCAAAGTAAATACAAACTAATCTGGGGGGTTGAATAGAAGACACTAACAACCTGGGGGAACAAGCTAGGCTTCCTGTAGGATATGGCCCTTGAGGTGAACTCTGAAAGAAATTAAGGATTCAATAAATCAACTAACCTTAATTAAGTACTTATATTTGCCAGTCATTGTGCCAAGAATTGGCAATGAAAGGCAAAATATAGTTCCTGCCCTCAAGGATCTTATATTCTAATGAGGCAGAGATAAGGAGTTCATTCCAAATAGCCTCTGTAAAAGCATGGAGTTGGAAGGTGGACTATCAAGCATGAAGAACCACAAATAATCCAGTCTGGCTGGAATGTATTGGGCATTGAGTAGAGTAGTGTGTAATAAGCCCAGAAAAGGGATCAAGAGCCAGACGGTGAAAGTCTTTGCATTTTATATTAGAGGTAAGAGAAACCAAGCTTTTTGAACAAGGAAGTGACAGTCAGATCTGGGCATCATGCAGGCTGCAGAGTGGAGGATGGATTGGAGATGAGAGAGGCTAGAAACAGGAAGACCAATTAGGAAGCCATTGTAATAATCCAGTCAAGAAGGGATAGGAGGACTATGTTAGAGGTAGTGGTCATGTGAGTTGAGGAAAGGGAATGGCAGAAAAAGATATTAGGGAGGAAGAAATGAGAGAACTTGGCATCTGACTGAATGAGTAAGAGTGAAAAGTCAAGTATGACTTCAAACATGGTGCACTCAACTGGTGGTACCCTCAAAACAAATAGAGAAGTTACAAAATGATGATGGTTTGGGGGAGGAGGAAGATAATAAGTTCAGTTATAGATATGCTGAGTTTAGGATGCCTACAGATATACAGCTGGAGATTCCAATAAGCAGTCAGTGATATAAGCCCGGATTTCAGGAGAGAGAGAATAGGGCAAGATATAGAAGGTGTGCCAAAAGCTTCAGTATAGTTTTATGCTATTAGAACCTTCCAAGGTGTCCCAATAGTATTAGTGCATTTTTAAGCTCTGATAGTTCTGATATTAGTTATTAGCTCTCAAACCTACAAATTCCACGAATAATACTTGTGGTATACACTGTATAACTATGCCAACTATTTGCACAGAAATTATAGATAACTCATAGGATGGTTTAGCATTGATTACTCCTTTTTAAAAATTGCCCCCAGCGCTAATAATATGTGGCTTTGATATTAAGGCTACAAATATAACATACAGAAATGCTGTGTTGAGATAATAATCCAAAGACTTTTCAAGGATTAATTTGCCCTAAAAAAGCAACACATTTGTCTGCAGGATCTGATTGGCCCCTACCTCCCTTGATACAGCTTCCTGATCATGTAAAAAGCCCCACCCACATGATACTATGGCCCCTTCAACTTGGTGAATGTATGGGCACAACACAAAGCACTACAACCTGCCCTGCTAACTAGATAAGTTTCCATAAGGAGATGAGGAGAGCTGTTTATATAAATGCTAAGCAACACTGCATTCTCCTTTATATGCCTGTTATCATGGGGTTGAGTAAACCTCCTTTTGTTAACTGTTCAGCCACTTAGGAGTCCTTCTTTTTATCCCCAAATCAAACCTCAACTAACAGGGAGCCAGCATCAGTTCCTCCCCTAAGCCTTTGATCTTCACACCTGATATGTCCAAACAGACATCACTTAATGAATGAATCAATAAGTATTTATATAGCATCTATGTGCCAGGCACAGTGGTGGGTGCTAGGGACAAAAGCACAAAGAATGAAACAACCCTTACTCAAAATGCACTTATATTCTAATGGGAAAGATAATATATACATGTAAAAACATACAAAACATAAATAAAATATCGATGTGTCAGTCTATACCAAGTGGTTAAATACAAGATAGTTTTGGAAGAAGGATACTAGTAATTGGAAGATCAGGAAATATTGTTAGTATTTTGGAATCTAGAGATAACTTCCTGGTTTTCTTTTAGACCAATGAGCTGAGAACCACAACTAAGGCATGATGATCAAAGCTTTGCTCCAGCAGCAGAGAGAATCAATAAGTCCAGGACTGCATTTCTTCCCTCCCCAACAGTCATAAGTTTGGCTCTCCACTCAAGGCCCTAGCAGTGACCACTTTTTAAGTAAGATAGAAATTTTGTGGGACTCTGGGCATGCTTCCTGCCCACTGATGGTCACTCCATTGATGACCATACTAACCTGTGACTATCTCTGCCTTGCTCCAACTTTCTCCTGGGACAAAAATTCCTAAGTATAGCTCTCAATCAGAAATCCCATTTTTATATTGTAAAAAGATATTTCTCAGCCCCATGAAGTACACTATTATCCTATTTCTATTTCAGATATCCTAAAACAATTTCCCAAACTCATCCCCCACTTCTGCCAAACAATCTGATCAGAAGGTTACCCATTCATGCCTCATGGCCTGCTTGGGGAGTACTGACAGCCTTCTTCTGATTTTTGCTTCACACAAATCAGTTCATGTGTTTCACATTTGAGGGAGTTGGACTCAATCATTCATCTAATCTCTCTGAAGTTCTACTATGTTCTAGGGCCAATGCCAATAATGACCATAAAACAGGTTGATTTCAAGCTAAATTGCCCTGGAAAATGACATTTTCGATTTTCATTGGCACCTTCAAGAGAACATATTCTTTCACAGTTTCTGAACATTTCACACTGAAATACTTGAAGTACTCTTTCTCTAATCATTATAAGAAAACATTGTTTAAGGTTTCAGTCTCATTCCTTTATCCTGTAGTCTTTTATTCTTAACATTTTAAGCAAATAGTGGAAATTGTTGATTGTCACCCTTCCAGTCCTTTCCTCACTACTGCTAGAAATTTTTATCGATGCTGTAGAGACGTCCCATAATCAAAACCATCCACACAACTGCCATCTGTCTCTTCTGCTCCCACATGAAAATTGGCAGAAAATTCTCATTTAGAGCTGCAGCAAAAACCCACAGAAATCAAGCATAAATCCTTCATGCTGGATTTACCCAAAACAGGATATTTTCCTGCTTCTGAGAACTCAATTCCATTTTGCTTCCAAAAGTGGAAAAAAGCAGGTGGTGTGTAGAAACCCCAAATAAAATTCAATCCAACAAACATGTCCAAAGCACCTACTATGGGCAAAGCACTGATCCAGATACTAGGAATATAAAGACAGAAACAAGACAATCCATATACCCAGGAAGCTTACATTCCACTGAAGCATAAATCCTCCATTGTGACAAAACACAATGATACCAAGATAGTTTTGAACAAACAGCAATTCCTTCCCCTCCCTCCCAAACCCTCTTTGAAGCTGTCATGGGAGAGCCTATTCATGTGGAATCCTGATTTTTCCTCTCAAAGAGGAAAGACTGAAACTTGTATGGTAGCAAAAATCACTCCTTCCTCTGTGTTTTGTTTCATTTGTAATGACTGGACTAATAAATGAATATTGCTAGAGTGTACTCTCCATTTGCAAGGGATTTTGAGTAAGTCAAACTTCCAAATCCAAAAGACGGGCACAAGATTAGTGACTACTTATTTCTGTAGGTCTTCATTTGCTACAGTTAGCTTCTGAACAGTTCTGGTGTTGACTTTAGCTATTCCCAGAGAGAACTGTAAGCAAAGTACGGGTTCATTTTCTTCTTATATTAGATGAACATGGCCCTGTAGAGGAGATCAATTAATTCTATGAGAGACCTGAGTGGGAGAAGGTGAATGTTAAAGGCTGTTGACTAAGTGGAGCTCTCAATAAAGGTCCATGACATTTAGATCAGTTCATTTCAAATTCTAACATTGTACAAGAAGTGATTCTTTTTTTAGGTTACAGTTTTCTTTTTTGAGTTTCTTGAGAGTTGAGACCATTTCAATCTCTATTTAAAAATTGTTTCTTTGCACTTGCATCACTATCACCTAACACACCACCTAACACATGTTGTTCTTGTTCAGTCATTTCACTTGTGTTCAACACTCCTTGACCCCATTTTTCCAACCTAGCACATAATAGTGTTTAACACACTGTTAATTGATTGCTTGATGAACAAGATGGTGTCACTGCAGCATTTCAAAGTGTTAAGCAAGGTTCAGATATATTTCACCATGATGGCCACAGGAGACATAAACCAATAGGAAGATAACTCAAAGAAGCTTGAAGCCCAGAAGGAAAATAAGGACCAAAATAATGCAGCTATTTAATGGCAGAGTGGCAGCTGATTAGAAAGTTTTGGCTGCTGCCTCCTTTTCTAAAGTTAGTTCTGCTACACCTGCTATATTTATGTTGAATTTGAAGAGTTGGCAAGATAAACAAGAAGAAATGTCCATTTTGGAGTTACATATGAAGATCTCACATGAGAAAAAGACCAGAATCACAGAGGTGAGGTAAGAGTGGAAACCTGGAGAATGGGCAAATGCTCTATGGGAGAAGGAGGCAAGAAAGAGCAGAGAGGAAGAATTATGATTAAGATGGCAACTTAAAAAAATCAATAAAATGCACAGCTCTCCCACATAAACCTCAGCAAATACTGAAAAAGTCCCCAGAAAGATCAATGATAGAGAAATCTGGAAAAGAGACACAGGTGAGATGAATGCATCCAGATCAGAACAGCACCAAAAACTAACCAGAAGGCAGTGGAGAGAGGTAGAGGGGTCATACCAACAAGGCAAACAAAGAAGCCAGAAGAGGCAGAAAGAAGGGTTACAACAGGGGGAAAAGAGAGAGATCATGTAAATGCAGAAGCCATCAGAGGCCAGGATATGGGTCACACAAAGGAAGCTAAGATAAACTTAGTTAATTAGTCCAGAAGTCATTGGAGGCAAAGGGAGACATGGTGTCAATAAAACAAGTATGAGTTCCCACAAATGGACCTAAAGCCAGTTAATTCTCTGAAGAATGGACTATAGGAAGTCATTGGAGCTGGAGTTACTGAAAAGCTGAAGCTAAATCCAGACCTTAATTTGTCTGACAGGGAGTAGAACCAGCCTACATATGTCACTGCACCAGGAGCCACGGAAGGAGAAAAGACCAACTTGGACACTTAGGTGCCAGCACCAGAGGAGTGGTGTAGGAGTCTGAGACTTGAGGGCTACAGCAGGGAATACAAATAATGTCGAATGAGAATTCTAGAGGGAAAAAAGACAGAGACTAGCCAAAGTTAGAACTGTAGTGAATCACTAAGAGAAAGAAACAGAAACTAGAAATTGTTAGACTGGTGGAGTCTGAATGCTGATTGAAGCATATTCTTTTTAATTTTCTTAATTTTTCTTTTTTTCTGTCTGGGTTTTCTTTCACAACATAACTAATGTGTAAATTTGTTTTGCATGACTGCACATGCGTGATCTATATCAAATTGTTCACCTTCTCAATGGTGGGGAGGGAGAAATTTTAGAAATTAAAATTTTTAAAAAATGTTAAATGTTTTACGCATAATTGGAAAAAAAATATTTTAAACATTGTTAGAGACTGTGACCTGATATGAGCCACCTCATTTAGATTTGCAACAGTAGAGATGTCCAGAAGAAATAGAGGATAGGAAAAACATGTTCTATCCAAAGAGGACTGGCACAAGCACAGAATTCCAATCTAAAAATATGAGTAAACAGAAGAAAACACTGCACACATTAAAGAAACACTGTAAGTTAAGGGAAAACTAAGTAGTAAATGCTGAAGAAAGGAATAACACAACAACAACTATAAACAGAGGCTTAGAAGAAAAAAAATGGCTCAGCCACAAAGACTACAAGGGGGCTAGAAGAAATGAAGTAAGTGACAATGAGAAAAATTTAATTAGAATTTTGGAGGAAAAATGGAAAGTTTAACAAACAGGAAGTGAAAAATCTTATCCAAGCAGTGAACTCCCTGAGGAAAAAAAAGACCTGAATTACGGGCAAAAATAGACAGAATAATGATGACATTTGATACCTTTTTTGACCTAGACAAATCCAATAGAAAGATAAGTTTAAAAAAATTAAGGACTTGAATAAAATTTTAGAACTAGATATGATAAATCTGTAGTGACTACCAAATTTAAAATAGAAAGGAATATTCTTATTTCTCTCATGTGAATAGCATTTTTGCAAAAATTTATTATATGCTTGAGCATAAAAAATTCACAAAATTACAGAAAAGCAGAAATATTAAATGCACCCTTTGCTGAACACAATATAATAAAAACTTCAATCAATAAAATCATTCAAAGACAGGATTAAAACTTAGAAAGTATATAACCTTAAGGAATTTATAGGCCATGGAAGAAATCACATAAACAGCATATAATTTCATCAAGGAAAGTGACATCAGTGAAAACATGTGCCAATATCTATGGAATTTGGCCAAAATAATCTTTAAGGGAAATTCATATCTCTAAGCACTTTCACAAAAGAGACCAAAAAATTGAATCAATAAATGAGGGGTACAAATACAGACTAGCAACAAATCCCACAATCAACCCAAATGCACGAAAAACAGAAATTCTGAAAATCAAGAGGAATTAAGGAACATTAAAAAGAATAAGTATTATAAAATAAGTATTAAAAGAATAATTACAATACACTAAAAAACTAATAAAATAGATAAAACATTAGCTAAAAAAAGAGAAGAAAATCAGTCAATATAAAAAATGGGAAAAGATCATTCACAATGAATGAAAAATAAAATATAATTATTTGAAATTATTTTACCCCACTATACATCAATAAAATTGATAACTTTAATCAGGTGGATGATGTAAAACATGCAGGTTTTTCAAAATCAAGAAATGCCAGACTTAATTAAATTGATCTCAAAAAAAAAAGAATCAATCAAATTATAAAAGAACTCCAAAAGAAAATACAAAACCCCAAGAGCATATAGGTATGTGAGCGAATTCTATCATTCGAAGAACAATTGATCCCAATATCGTGTAAGTTCTTTGCAAAAATGGGGAAATAAGAGATCTTAATCAACTCCTTATATGAGAGAAATATAGCTTCAATACATAAGCCAAAGAGAGAAAAAAATAACAGAGAGAGAAAGCTAAAGATCAACATCTCTATTTAATAATGATGAAAGGAACAAGAAGGGAAGAGATTTAAGATGAGAGGAAGTTTATTAATTATGGATCGGGCATTCTAGAGGGCACAGATGGAGATGCAGCCAGAGCTACAGTGGAGCATTGGGTGGTAGGGTTAATGTGGATGGAAATGAGTGATTAGAGAGCTGGAGTTGGGGTGGACCTTTGGTTCTTTGGCATCAGGCCTTTCAGTATCACCAGGATGGTGAGATCAAAAGTGAATGGGAGTATTCTAGCCTCTTGGGTAATGAGTCCAAACAAAGTATCAACAGATCAGGAGAGGTCCATTGAAGGAAGAATGGGATTAGAAGATTTGAAAGTCTTCTTTAAGGTCCTAAACTCATGTTAAGTGGTATTGCTATGTCCTGTAAGGTTTTAGGAAGACTGCCTCATGGTGGCCTTGAGCAATAGGAGGTATGATTCATTGTTCCCAATTCTGCCCTCCATAACCTAGCAGAAAAAGCTTAATCCCTCTTCTTTATAAAAACTCTTCAAATATCTGAACAAAACTATAGTATTTCTCCTCTGTCTTCTTTTGTCCAAACTAAATTTACCTCATTCTCTTTGCCAATGTGCATATGACATGTTTTTTACATCCTGCAAGATTCTGGTCATCTTTCTCTCAGCTGTCTAGTTGATCAAAACTTCCTAAAATACTGTGTCCAGAAATGAATAAAGTACACCACCTGAGGTCTGAGAAAAAACCAGTATAGTGAGATTATCACCTTCCAATATGTCTCCTAATGTAATCTACAAGTGCATTAGCTTCTGTTTCCCCACTGCCATATCAAGCTCTCAACCTATATTGAGCCTGCTGTGAACTAAAATCTCCATATTTTTTCAGACACATGGCCTTCTAGTTACCCTTCCCCATCTTATACTTGTCATAGTTGTTTTTACAACCCAAGGGTAAAAACTTTATTTTTTGTTATTAAATTTAATGTTGTCCAACTTGGCATACTTTTCTACTGTGTTGAAAACTATCTGGACCCTGACTCTGTAATCCAAGATTTTGGCTATCTGTCCCAGTTTCGTGTTTTCAACAGACTGGACAAGCAGTACATCTAGGCCTTCATACAAGCCATAGAAAATAATGTTAAATAGTACAAAATCATAAATAGAACTGCCTTGGTGCAGACTAAGGTCCAGTAAATGGACCTCCAGAAAAACATGGAGCATACAACACAGTAAAGCAAGCCATGCTTCCACTACTCACAATGTGAAGGGCAGTCAGGGTAAATGATACAAACAGGTGAAGTCCACTGAAGCCTTGAGTAGAATTCAATGCCCCAAAGGGAATAGAGTATTCCAAGCAATTAAATATGGTGGATTTTTATAAAGTTCTGATGTGCATTGAGAAGCACCAAGAACTAGGGAAAGGGAGCAATGAGCCTAGACTTGGGAACTGGTAATGACTTTTGCTAGAAAGAAGAGGAAAGATTCTTGGGAAATTGGCAGGTAGTACATACTGAAACTCCCCAACGGTGGGAAAGAGACTCTAGGCTCCTACTGCTGGTCTCCGTCTGAATGATTCAGAACATTTGAGCTTTTCTGTGGCTTCTTCATTTAGCTATATGGGGAAGAGACTGCTTGAGTCATTACAAGCACCCTGAGGTCTCCACTAGAGATCACCTTCCAAGATAGCATGAGGCCATTCAACCATTTCCAAGCCAACCCACCTGCACTGCTATCTAGTCCATATCTTTCTTCCTTCCCCATAAAGATTGCATAAAGATACAAATATATACTCTGCTTAAATCTAGGTAAGACATCTATAGTATTCCCATCATCCATCAGTCTAATAATCCTTACAAAAAAGGAATTAGTCTGAGATGTTATGTTCAGTAGAAAGGCAAGCTAGCCCTTTGTGATTGATGGATCATGACCCATTTTTTTCTACCTGTCCTCTAGCCATCTCTTAGATATTACATCCTGCCTGTATCATCAAAGTCAAGATCACTCACCTATAGGATGCTATATCCAATTTCTCCCCATTTTTGAAAATTGAGAGTTCACTTCCAATTCCACAACACCTCTCCTATTTTCCAGCCTCTTCCATATGATGGGTAGTGACTCAGTGAACACATCTGGCAGATCTATCAGGTGGGAATATCTAGATCTGGGGATCTGAACTCAACAAAGTCCTCAAGGAGAATAGAGGTAGGGACTCTTTGGGGTCCCTTTGGGGCAGGGACTTTCTTGATTTGTCTTGGTACTTCCATCTTCTAGCACAGGGCTGTCCAACCTTAGTTTTTTATTGAAACAATATTCAATATATTTTGATTTGCCATTTTACTGAGAGCTCTGTGGTAGCATTTATGTAAATTTCTATGCTTATAGGCAGGCCGCATAAGTCACACTGGGGGCCACATGTGGCCTGAGGGCCACATTTGGGACAGTCCTGTTCTAGTACAAGGCTTGAACAAGGGAATCAATATCCCCTAGTATTACCTTCTTACATATCTTGATTATCAGCTTGTCTTTAGCCATTTTTCTTCTGTTTTTGCAGTACAAAGATCATTTTCCTTGTTAGAAAATATAGAAGAAAAATAAGAAGTGAAGTCTTCTTCCTTCTCTCTGAAGTCTCTTGTCCTCATCACATCCAACCCCAGTGTTCTCATCCCTTCTTCTTTGAATCCTCTCTTTGCTCCAATATAGTAAGCAAATTTGCTTTGTTCTTAGGAAGAAAGTTCTATGTTCACTCCAACCTGCTATATTTTGTGAGTGATTAATATCAGTTAATCAACATGCATTTACTAAGCACTGTATTAAACACATGGGGATATAAAGAAAGGTAAAAGATAGTCCCTCACAGTCTGATGGGAGAAACAAATTTAAGGAAAAAACCATGCACAAACAAGATGTAAACAGGATAAATTGGAGATAGTCTCAGAGGGGAAATCAGATTAAAGAGGATTGAGAAAGGCTTCTTACAGAAGATGGGGATTTAGCTGAGACATGAAGGAAGACAGAGGAAGCCAGGAGGTAGAGGTGAGGAAGGAAAGAGTTCTAGGCAAAAGGATAGGCAGTAAAAGTCCTGAGAGTCAGGAGATAATGACTTGTGTGAAGTATAACCAGGAGGCAACTGTCAGGGGATTCTAATCTAATAATCTGATCTAATCTAATACATGGAAAGAAGTAGGGTGTAAGAAGATGGGAAAGGTAGCAAGTGGCCAGGTTGTGAAGCCAACAGAGGATTTTGTGTTTGATCCTGAAGGTAAGAGGGAATCACTGGGGATGACTGAATAGGGAGGTGTCATGGTCACCTTAAGGAAGATCAAATTCACAACTGAGTGGAAGAGGGACTGGAGTGGGGAGAGATTTGAGACATGGTGACCAATAAGCAGACTATTTTAGTTTAATATCTAATCTCTAAAGGACACAGAAATATTTGTTTTTTGTTTAATAATTTTCTATTTCTGTGTCATCAGGTTTTATTTTTTATTCTAAGCTCTTGGAGAACAGAGATCAATTCTGTTTAGTCACAATTATAAGAGGTAATAGTTATGTAGGACTTTAATTTTTGGAAAACACTTTACAAATATTCTCTAATCTAATCCTTACAATAACCGTAGGAAATAAGGGCTATTATTATCCACATTTTGTAGATAAGGAAATAGGCAGGCAGAGGTCAAGTGACTTGCCCAGAGTCATAGAGCTAGCAGGTGTCTGAGTAGGATTTGAGCTCAGGTCTCCTTGACTCCGGGTCAGTCACTTTATTCACCATATCACATAGCTGCCTCTTTAGAAAGGCATCACACCTGGGACTTGTAGAAACATAATAAATGACATTTAATAGCAATTAAAGCTAGACTTTTTTTGAGTGACCTGGTCACAACTGAGGATGCTTCATGGATGAGTGGGCAAGTAATTTGATGGATAAAATTTACAACTGACAATTCCACACAGAAAAGAAAGGAAAATTGTTGATTTAAAAGATCAATGTCATTTTCCACGGTCACATGATTTTACGAAATCATACGCACTCTCAAAGATATACTAAACCTAACAGTCACCTAAAAAGTCCTCCAGTGCCAAATGCATCTGAGAAGAGCAAAACAGCTTGTTCCTCTGTGGTCTCAGTCAATGCTACTTCCAGAATGCTGAAAAAGTGCTGCAGTACCTCCAGGATCAGAAAGCAGGGGGTTTCCCACCTTTCAACTTTATAAAATGTTTCATTTTCATCAAACATTCAGACTGTGCTCTCTTTTCTAGGTTAAAATGGCAAAATCATGATGATACAAAAATTTCCAACCCACTGCTCACTAGAGAGTAGCATGGTTTGTTCCTCCAAAAATAACCCTGAACAAAAAAGCCACCCCTTACCCACCCCCTGCTTCCAGCTGTCAAAGCCTTTTGATAATGCATCTCAGCTTCTCCATTTAGTGACCAGACAAATTTTAAAAACAAGGAGTTTGGAAAGAAACTAAAACCATTTGAATCAAAGAAGGAGGGAAAAGTGAATGAAATTTGATTGATGTAATTTGATTGATGTCAGAAATCTTGCCTAATTTTAACCACAAAACATGGGCTAGGGTTACTATGCTTCCCATCACACACCCAGAGAGATGGACACACACACATACACACACACACAGAGTCATTCACCAGCCTATGAACACATGCCATCTACCACAGGTTTTGCTATGAAAGTTTATAAATAGAAAGTTCTTAAAGCTCATAAACCCCCCTCTTCTCCCATTTTTTGAAAAATAGATAGAAAATCTACTAGCTATTTTCCTGATCCCCAATTGTGATTATTACATTGACATGTACAAAGAGGGCTAGTGATTCCTATACTTTGGGGTTTTTTTTGTTTGTTTGAGGAGGGAAAAGGGCTAAAACACAGGAATCATAAACGGAGTAATCAATGTAAGGAGATCATTATTATCAGTCTATTTATTTCTGGCCCTGCAACAAATAATCAAATCTCCTTAAATCCCCTCCAAACCCTGTTCTACTCACCTCCCTAAAGAAATAGGCATTATAGTAACTGTGGCTTCTCCTTCCCATTTCAACCATCTACTGCTTCCTAATTCCTCAGTTGCACTGACCTCCCAACACCATTTTTTGATATAGGATGAGGGGACTTTACTCAATTCCACCCCCCCAATTCTCCTCTTCCTCAATCTGCTTGCTTGGAAGAGAATGTGGATGAATCTGTCAGGTCTTTCATGAGGGGTTCTTAACGTTTTTGCATCCTTTTGTAGTCTAGAGAAGCCTATAGGACCCCTACTCAGAATAATGCTCTTAAGTGCATAAAATAAAATACATAGGATTACAAAGGAAATAGATGATGTTGAAACACAGTTGTTCAAATATTATATGCATATGTGTTTATATACATTCTTAAATCACAGATCCTAGGTTAATAATCCCTAATCTCTAACCTAGACTGTCTTACCCTGGAACTCCCTCCTAATACCCCTCATGTAAATTTAAGAAGAGAAGACAGCTTCCCAGCTGAAAGAGGAAATGCCAACAGCACTTTGAGGTTAGGTTTTGTGTCCCCAGAAGATTCCTGCTGTTCCTCCTCCTCCCCTGGGCCAATGCATGCAAAAAATGGATCAAAAGCCATGTTTGGCCATTCAAAACCATTTTTAATGTGGCTAACAATGCATTTGTTTGTCTCCTAAATGTCTGAATCAGCTCTTAGATCCAAAACAGATTTGTCAAGTCCTCCAAATCATTTAAAAATAGTCATTTTTTAAAAATCTGAGTTCAGTCAATCTTTTGTTTAACTGGATTTTTTTGGTCTACATGATGTGCCCATATGCCAACCAAATGCCATATTTTAACACCAATAATCTTCCAGGGAGGTTTTGTTGCTACAAATCATAGAACAACAGGACCTCCTGAGAATTGAATATGCAGGTACCAAAAATGGAATGGAGAGATGTGAAATGAGGCATATCATCACCAACAATGACATGGTAGAAACGACTTAAAGGGCATGTCTAACCAGAACTAAGAAGTTAGATGGCCTGAGAGCAAAACCATAAGAAACACTGCAAGGACCAGCAGAAGGCCTCTGACATGTTGAGTAGAGGCTATGGGGAAGATTTATGGAGGGACAAGGATAAGAAAGGCACAGGATGAAGCAGAATTAATCGGATGGAATCTACACTGCATGTTCATGAGATTTAGGATGCATGGAAATCTAAAAGAAGCTCGGTATGAGATAACCAGTGTGATCAGTTGTCACTTGAATAAAGACAGCAGCAGCAGCAGCAGCCATTTACATCGTGATTACTGTATGCCAGGCACCATGCTAAGTGCTTTACAATTATGATTTCATTTGATCCTCACCACAAACCCTGAGACCTATTATTAGTCTCATTTTACAGATGAGGAAACTGAGGCAAAAAGGACTTAAGTGATTTCCCCAGGTCATACCACTAGAACTCAGGTCTTCCTAGCTCTAAGCCTGGTGCTTGATCCACTGCACTGCCTAGCTGCCCCATAACAGGTGATAAAAGGTTGGGGATGGGAGGTGCTGTACAAACCTACATTAAGATTCATGCATTTCCAGGCTTCTCTTTAACTCTCAGAGAAATGTGGTCTGTTGGTAAGAGTATTTAAGCATCAGAATGGCAGAAGTAATAGCCACTAGTGTTCTGCCATACATACTGGGTGGCTTTTCCCTAAGGACATAATTCCAGGCAAGTTAGGTTAGTTTTTCCTTAAAAAGGCATTGAAACAGTCATGCAGGTGGCTAAGGCTAACCATGTAGTTCCCTGATAGCCCAAGTAAAAAAATCAATCCAGGAAGAGCCAGGGGCTATTTGCTCAGCCTTGACACATACTTCAGACCAATCCACAAGCATGACCAATGCTGGGGCAGAGAAGCTGCCCCCAACTGAATCAAATCTGATCCTTGGCTATATGGCCTGTCCATATTATGGCTAAGTATACTCCCTTTTATTAATTGTATAAATCTAATGCAAAGGTAAACAAAAAGGTTAATGTAAAATTAACAAATTGCTGGAGAAATTTGAGCTAAGATAGTTATAGTCTTCTAAATGGGAGTACTAAGGAATATATGTTTTTCTCAGCACCATATGGAACTTTTATTAAAAGTGACTATTAGGGCACAGAGATATTGAAAATAAATGTTTAAAAGGCATAAATAATAAACACATTCTTTACAGACCTTAATGAAATAAAAATAATACTAAGTTCAAGAGCATTAAAAAAGACAGACATCCAAATGAAGACTTAACAATGAAATGCTAAAAAATAATTGGTTCAAAGAAAAAATCATGGAAGTAATTAACAATTATATGAAAGAAAATGATAATGATGAGGAAGCATTAAAATTTCTTCAATGCACCTAATGCAGTCCTCAAAAGGGAAATTATATCCCTAAACATTGAACATTAAGAAAATGTTAAAAGAGATGAAAAACTGAAAATGCATTTTTTAAAGTTAGAAAGCCAACAAGTTAAAACAAAAAAAATCACAAGAGTCTATATCAAAGAAGTCTATATCAAATATTAAGAGAAGTAAATAAACTGGAAATCAAAAAATTAAAGGAAAAAATGACCAATAAACCTGAAATATCCAATAGGCAGTGGTAATGTGGGATGAAAATATTCAATAGGCAATTGATGATGTTGGATATATGGATCTATGAGTCATCTATGTAAATATATTTAAATTAAGAGGATCTGATTAAATCAATAAGAGAGAAGGGAAAGCTGCACAAGACAGAACCTTCAAGAAAAGGAAGAGAGGGAGCCTTATATGGATGATGAAGCAGCAAAGAAGATGAGGAATGACCAAACAGACAGAAGGAGAACTGGGAGAAAGCAGTGTCATGAAAGCACAAAGAGGAGAGGGTGGTCAAAGGTATCAAATGCAATAAAGAGGTGAAAAAGGATAAGGACTGAGAAAATAGCATCAGATCAGGGAATTAAGGGATTGTTGATAACTTCAAAGAAAATAATTTCAGTGGAGTGTTGAGGTCACAAACCAGGTATCTTTCAGTTGAGGAGTAAGTGAAAGAATAGGAAATGAAGGTAATGAATGTAGAGAGTTTTTCTAGGAATTTGTCTGGGAAAAAGAGGAGTTATAAACAATGATAGGGTCTAGTGAACATTTCTTAAGATCAAGGGAAGCTTGCACATTTGAGGGGTATAGGGAAGGAATCATGAGATAGGGAGTAGTTCAAGATTAAAGGAGAGATGATTTAGGGAAAATTTGCTAGAGAAAAAGGGAGGGGATGATACCAAAAATGCATGTATAAAGGATGGCCTTGGCTAGGACAATTGACTACCTCATTGTCAGAGGCTGAAGGGCAGGAGGAGAGAGTTGTACATTATGTTATGGGAAGACCTGAGTAGGATGAACTTCAGCCTGAATGGAGACAGGATCTAATGAGTCTCCCTGTCTCTGTCTCTGTCTCTCTGTCCCTCTCTGTGTCTGTCTGTCTGTCTGTCTGTCTCTCTCTCTCTCTCTCTCTCTCTTTTTCTCTCTCTTTCTCTCTCACTTCTTAATTATTGAGAGCTCTAGGTTAGGTCAAGCTAGAGCTTGGGTAATATAGAAAAAGATGAGAGAATTCCAAGTTCCCCAAGCAGAGAAGGATGGAGGTTGAAAATAAATTGGAATGAGCTCCCTGGACACAGGTCACTAGGATGGAAGGATCTCTAAGCAACATGTCTCCTAAAGTGGAATGCTAGCTGCATTTTCCTACATATGTAAAATTAGTCCTCAGATTATTGCTGTTCAATAATTTTTCAGTCATGTCTAACTCTTCATGACCCCATTTGGGGTTTTCTTGGCAATGATACTGAAGTGGTTTGCCATTTCCTTCTCTGGATCATTTTACAGATGAGGAAACTAAGGCAAACAAGGTTAAATAACTTGTCCAGGGTCACACAGTTAGTAAAAATCTGAGGCTAGATTTGTACTCAGAAAACTGAGTCTTCCTGACTCCGGGCCCAGTGCTCTATCCCTGTGCCACCTACCTGCCCAGTCCTCAGATAAATCCCTGCATTTGTAGCAAAATGGAGCAAAATAGAGGATATGGTGCAGGCAACAGAAATTGGACCTTGGAGTCTGGAAAGCCTGGTTTCAAATCCCATCTCTGATGCATTCTAGCCATGTGATTATGAGCAAGTCATCTAATTCCTGGGTGACTTTGCCACTCCTCTCAAAGATGAGTGGATGATATGCATTAATGGAAGGAATTTCCACACTAAGAGTTCCCTGCCTACAAAAGGAATCACTTCTGTGCTCCCAAAAACTTTACAAGACAACTAGCTTGAGGATTGGTTAAACTAAATCTTTGATCCTAAAGAAGGATAGATTAGGTCTAATTGGGTAAAGCCTTTAGAGCCAGGGAGATTCTCCCCCAGAAATAGCTTCTGAATCCTAAAGTGCTAACATCAGAAGTGAGAATAAAGGCAGGGAATGGGACCATTCTTCATATGGCCCCAGGCAAACTTTGTGTTCATTGGTTCCCATTTATGGGTCTTTCCCCCCATCTTGTAATATGCCTACTCATATGCCCAATGACCTCACTCTTTCCCTACATTAATGTTTTAATACCTTCTTCCTTTTTTCTAAAAAAAAAAATCAATATTATTTGGGAAATTTGTAAAAAGTAATTGAAAAGAGAAATTGATCAAATTACGATTGTCCTCTAAACGAATGACTTTGAGATTTAAACTTGGGCCTTCCAAACTTCAGGTCCAAAACTATCCACTCCACCACCCAGCTGTCTCAACAAACATAGCACAATGCAAAATATTTCTTGACAGGGTGCTTAAAGGACTAAACGTTTAAACTGCGTTCAGGACATAGTTCAAGCAAATCTTAAGAGTATATGCATATCCATAGTGTGCTAAAAAAATCTTCATGAATAGCAGGGGAAAAAATTTAATCTTAGCTAGCTAGAATAATTTCAATAGACCCAGGAAGAACAAGCATAAGTATAATTGTCGGCAAAGATTCTCATTTAAAAAATGAATAGGCATGGTTAAAAGCTCCTGGACAGCAGGAAGTCTTTGCTTTTCTTTTTATATTCAAGTACTTAGAACAGTGCTTGGTATATAGTGAGCACTTAACAAATAATTTTTCATTCATTCATAATCTTTTAACGTATTATAATAACTGACAATATTTTACTGAATATTTTACTGATATTCATTAGGGATATTAGACCATAATTTTCTTCTACTTCATCTCTCATTGGTTTAACTATCAGGATAATGTTTGTTTTATTGAATGAGTTCATTAGGACCTTTCCTTTCCCTGCCTTTGCAAAAAAATTATGTAATATTGGAATTAATTGTCACTTGAATTCACTAACAAGTCCATCTGGTCATAGGGGTTTTTTTTTGGTTCTTTTTGGACTTTCTTTGTGAATTGTTTAATTTTTTCTGAGATTGAATATTAAAATTCTTTATTTCTTATTCTGTTCCTTTCAGTATTTCACATTTCTATGAATATTCACTTTATTTAAATTATCAATTTTTTGGAATATAGTTAGGCAAAAAGTTTGAAATAATTTCTTTATTTCATTTTCATTTGGTATAAATTCTTCTTTTTCATTTTTTTATATTGTAAATTTGGTTTTCTTCTTCTTTTTATCAAACTAGCTAATGGTTTATCAATTTTATTTGTTCCAGTTTCTAAAAATCAATTCAATATTTTTTTTGTTTAAACATTCCTTGATTTTCATAATTTCTACTTTTGTATTTTGTTTGGGCCTTTGATTTGTTTCTTTTTTAGATCTGTCGGTTGCATGCTTATTCACTTATCTTTCCTTTCTCTCTCTTTTTTTTATGAGCATTTAGAGATTTACAGTTAGGGTTAGGGAATTACTTCCCTAAAAACTGCTTTGGCTACATGTGAAATGTTTTGGTATGCTGCCTCATTTTTATCATCTTCTTTGGTGAAATTATTTTTTTGTTTCTTTGATTTGTTATTTAGCCTACCAGTTCTTTAGGATTAAATAACATAGTCATAATTTGTTTGAATCCTTTCTGCAATTGGCCATTGTTGATTACAATTATTTGTGTTCTAGTAAAGTTGTATTTAATATTTCTATTTTGCTGAATTTGCTTGTGAATTTTATACCCTAGTGTGTGGTCAGTTTTTATAAAAGAATTGTGCATAGCTGAAATATTCATACATACATATATATATATATATATATATGTATGTATATTTTCTTTTCTAATGTCATTCAGTAATTGAAGAGATCTAGTATATCTCATGTAACATCTGTCTCTGATCGTACTCTCTCAGGACTGGACATCTCATGTCACCACTTGAGGGTTCCAAGATACTCTGAAGAGCTTGGAAGACTTCTTCTTTCTCTACTATCAATTCAAGCCCCCACTCTCTGAGTGCTCCTATTTTAGGGGACCAGTGACTAGCACTCCAGTTCCATTTAACCTTTTAATATCAATCAGCTATTATAAAGTGATACTAACTTCACAGGTATAGCAAGAAAAAATATATACGTTTTCCCCAATATCTTAGAAACAGAATGCTTTGTACCACCCTGGTCTCAAGGAGAGTGGGGAGTGTAATACTAATTAAGTTGGGACATTTTTTACTGTTTTATAATGCTAAATTAATTAAGTGTCTTTGATTGAACCTTACTAGGAGCAAAGCCCCAGGCCCAAACCCCTATCTACGAGGTGCTAAGCTGATGTAGGCATGAAGCCCCCAGGGCCCTAAGGGGAGTTGCTAAGGCCAGAGCCAATAGTATGTGCCTAAGTTTTGGTCGGTCACTCAGATGATGTTTGATGATGTCCAAAGACTGTATAAAAGGAAAGAACAGAGCTATTTGCTTGAGGCTTTCACTCCTGGAGGAGTGTTGGTGTGGGACTCTGGGCAGCCACTGTAAGAGTCTCCTGGCTTGTCAACTCAGATGTGGGTGGTTTCTTGGTAACTCTGAATTGTATTTGATCCGTTTATAATGTATGTTTGTAATTTGTTTGTATTTGCTCTGAAGTTCAGGGTGCTGGCTTTTTCCCCTGAACTAAGTGAGTGATATTTGTATGTTGGATTGAAATAAGATTGTTAACGCCTTAACGATGCTTTCCTTAGTGAAGCAGAACAAAAGAACCTGTGCTGGCTGCATTCTTGTTGTTGGGCTTATGTTGGTCTTTCACCCCCACAGCAGCTGCTAACTGAATTGTTGCAACAGGGAATAGCAGGAAAATTAGCCATACAACTGAGCTGGCTCCTACTGGGCTTGAGTCTCAAATATTTACTGCTCAGGGTGTCAATGGGGTAACACTTAACACTAGTTTATGTATTCCTAAATCCCTGTGGCTTGTGCTCCTAACCCAGATTAGAAATTCCATTCCTTATGTGTAGAATAGAAAAAAGTGAATAAAAAGACTGAAGACCAATGCTTGTTTCTCAGGAAGTCATGTGGTCTCAGAGAGTAGAAACAGGCCTCCAATGGCCTTTCCCCTTGTAGCCTGGTTCTCTGACTGTAAATCATTAGTAATGGAGTCAATTTACTCCCTCAGGTACAAATACAGTAAAACCCATGGCTGATCTCACTCAGGCCCTTTTGAAGATACCACCATTTCTGGCTATGAAATCAATTGAAAATGGTTCCCCTTAACCATGTACAGAATGCCTAGGTATGCTCCAGTTTTCATTTTTCTCCTGGAAAAAGCTCCATATTATGCTTCATGTGAATGATGCTATCATATAAATTGATAGGGTCTGGATGTGTGCCAGACCTCCATTATACTCATTTTTCTAAAATTCTATTCAGGGCTATAGCTCATTTCTTATGTTTCCTATAAGTAGGTTTGCCTAGGCCTGAGAGGAACACATTGAGGATCCTAACTATGAACATGTTACCTTATATTTTTAACTTTTTTGTATCATGGACTTTAGCAATCTGGCAAATCCTGTGGACCTTTTCTCAGGATAATGTTTAAAATGCATAAAATAAAATATTTTAGATTACAAAAGAAGCCAATATTATTGAAATGTGGTTTTCAAAATATTTTTAAAGACACAAGTTCATGGATACCTAATCTAATTCAATTATCTTTTCCTTTAAGTAATTAGATGCCATGTCATTCATTACAAGTGTTGAAACTATTTCAATACCTGTGGTACCTTTAATTATAATGTGGGTTTCCTGCTTAAATTTTTTAACGACATCCAATTTTACTATTGCCTGAGATAATGATTGCTACTCCTGCTTTTTCTACTTCAGGTGAAATATAATAAATTCTTCTCCAGCCCTTCATTTTAATTGTGTGTAAATCCTTATGTCTCAAGTATGTCTTCTTTAAAAAAATTGGATTCTGCTTTCTAATCCATTCTACTACTCTGGTTCATATTCCTGATTATGATGATTAATTTTCTATTTGGCACCATCTTATATATTTCCTTCTTTTTCTTCACACTTGCCTCTACAAATAAGATGTTGGTAAGGTAAAGGAATCTGAGCCACACTAGTAATTTAAATTATGTTCTGTTCTTACTCTTCTGCCCCTTCTCCAATTAATTCAGGCCTTCATATGTTGTTCTTACTTTTTATTCTTTTTTTAGATTTTTTTGTAAATAGTGTTTTATTTTTTTCCAATTACATGTAAAGATAGTTTTAACATTCATTTTTATAAGATTTTGAGTTCCAAAATTTTATCCCTCCCTTCCTCCCATCCCCCCTCTCCAAGATGGCAAGCAATCTGTTACAGGTTATACACATGTACTCACATTGAACATGTTTCCACATTAGTCATGTTGTGAAAAAAGAATCAGAACAAAAGGGAAAAAATATGCAAAAAAGTTAAAATGCCATACTTCGACCTTTATTTAGACTCCATAGTTCTTTCTCTGGATGTGGACAGCATTTTCTATCATGAGTCTTTTAGAATTGTCTTGGATCATTATATTGCTGAGAAGAACTAAGTCTCTCATAGCTGATCATCACAAAATGTTGCTATTGCTGTGTGCAATGTTCTCCTGGTTCTGCTCACTTCACTCGGCATCAGTTCATATAAGTCTTTCCAAGTTTTTCTGAACTCCATCTGCCCTTCATTTCTTATACCACTTGTTTAGTCATTCTCCAATTGATGAGAATTCCTTCAATTTCTAATTCTTTGCCACCACAAAAAGAGCTACAATAAATATTTTTGTATATATAGGTTGTTTTCCTTTTTTATGATTTCTTTGGGATATTGACTTAGTAGTGATATTGCTAGATCAAAGGATATGCACAGTTTCATTGTCCTTTGGGCATAGTTCCAAATTGCTCTCCCAGAATGGTTGGATCAGTTCACAACTCCCATCCACAATGCATTTGTGTCCCATTTTTCCCATATTCTCTCCAACATTTAGCATTTTTCCTTTTCTGTCATATTAGCCAGTCTGATAGGTATAAGATAGCTCTCAGAGTTGCTTTGATTAGCATTTCTCCAATCAATAGTGGTTTGAAGCATTTTTTTATATGGCTATAGCTTCAATTTCTACATCCGAAAATTGCCTGTTTATATCCTTTGACAATTTATCAGTTGGAAAATGACTTGTATTCTTATATATTTGACTCAGATTTCTACATATTTGACAAATGAGGCCTTTATCAAAAACACTTCCTGTAAAAATTGTTTCCCAGCTTTCTGCTTTCCTTCTAATCCTTTTTTCCTCTTTTTTGAATCTTCACTTTTACATTCTATCCTCTGAGGTTGACATTTGTTTTGTTTGTAAATTTTCCCTCCCTACCTATGCCTTTCCTCTTAACTGCCTTCTTCTGATTCTCTGTCCTTTCCTGTTTCCCTTTTGAGTTCAATTTATTTCTTCAGTAAGTTATGTGTGTGTGTTCAACCCTCCTTAGTTCAGTTAGATAAGAATGAAATTCAGCAGATTCCCCACTCCCCCACCCCTTCCTCCTTGATTGTACACTTTTCAGGCACTCCAAATATGTGAAATAGTGAGTGACTCCCCCTTCTTCCTTATGTCTTCTCTAGTGCATTGTTTCCCTTTCTCTTTTCCTTGCCCTCAACAACAATAAAATGTAATGGCCTAGGTCTTTTGTTTATGCTATTCAGCTCCCTCTATGCCCCTTGAAGATAACAGGATCTGAAGGAACACTTTTCTCTTCATAGTAGAATATGAGCATCTCATCATCATTTAGACTCTTTCCAACTACTCAATGTATTTATTTTTCTGTGTTTCTCTTGACTCCTGGGGTACACATCTCAAATTTACCATTCATCTCTGGTCTTGTCATTAAGAAGTCTTGAAAATATTTTATCCTTCTAAATGTCTGTTTTCCCCCTATAGGATTATACTCAGTTTAACAGTGTAAATTATCTTCAGTTGCCTTTTGGAATATTGTATTCCAAGATTTCCTCTTCTTTATAGCAATTACTACTAAGTCTTGTGTGAGTTTGATTATGATGCTCTGCTCCTTGAACTTTTTCTTTATAGCAAGTTGTACTATATGTCTTTTTCTTTGACTTGGAAGGACTGAATTTTGTGCTATGACATTCCTAGATCTTTTCAGCTTATGTTTCAGGAAGCAATCAATGAGATATTTTCATTTTTCTTGCCTTATGTTTTTAATAGATCTGAGTCATTTTCTTTTATGACTTTGTGTAATATGACACCCAGGGTTTTTTGCTACATATGAATTTGTGCACATTTCATGAATTTATAAATTATATACATGTACTACTGTAGTAATAACAGTAATAGAGGCAGGACCTGTGATTTCATAGGTACAAAAGTCTCACAAATGAGTACATACTTTCTATTAATGCAGGTCAGCACCTTCCGTGCAATTTATAATCTTAGAGAGCTGCCTGGAGCACTGAGTTATTGACTTGCCTAGAGTCATAGAACCAGAATGAGACAGAGGTAGGACTCAAACTCAGGGGTTTTTGACTTCAACAGCCACTGTCTATATATCAATACACTATGTGATTCTCATCCCTATACACATTGGGGAGAGGGAGAGGAGAGGAATGGGTAGGGCATTCCAAGAATAGTGGATTGTCTGTGCAAAGACACAGAAGTAGGAGGTGGGATGTTATATATGCACAACAGCTATGGTGAACTAGTTTGACTGGAGTAGAGATTCCATTAAGGGAAGAAATATGAAATAAGATAAGAAAGATAGATGGGAAACAGAATGTAAGAGGCATTAACTGAAAAGGAAGATGTTTTTATCCTAGAGCAAATAGAGAACCACTATGGAGTAACCATGTAGTCATCTTTAATTATCTTATGAATGAAGTAAATTCTGAGATATTATTCTCTAGTTCCCTGAACCCAACTGATTATGACAACATAGTGGATCATAGCCTCACTAAGTCCAAAGAACACAAGGTAGGGCCCCATTTTATGGTGGGAGTTTGGAAAATCTTATAGGATGGTCAGCCATGACTACTTTGCAGTCCCCATCATTGGGGGCTGTTTCTACATTGATGAGATCACAAATCTATTGGACTGTGTGTCAGGCCAGATTTTTACTAAAATATCTGTTATTACTTACAGCTGTTCCAAACCACAGGCAAGGGAGGAGATGATTCCTTCTTCAAATTCTCAAGTTTCCATTTGTGCTTATTTTGAACCTAAAGGAAGAAAAAATGGTATCAGTCATTAATTTGCCAAGCCCTCCATTTTGTACACTCATCAGCAGAATAGCACAAGGCCATAATACTGCCCTCAAGGAGCTTACATCTTACTATGTGGAATATGATATCTACACAGAGAAGTAAATACAATATAATTTAAAATGGGAGAGAGCACTAGGAAAGAAATAAATATCTGGAAGTGATGGTCAGTATAAATTTTGGGAAAACAGAATTGTTCTAGATGACATTAATTAATGAAATAAGTAGAACAGAACCAGGAGCAATAAGTGGAAGTTACAAAGAGACAAATTTTGTCTAGTTGGCAAGGAAAACTTCATAGCAATTAGAGCTTTCCCAAAGGAGAATGAGCTGCTTTGATAGGTGGTTGTTTTGCCCTCCTTGGACAACTTCAGATGGAAGCTGTATGACCATTTCTTGGATTAGATGGAAGACATGAGTTCAAATTCAGTCTCGGTTACTTTTCAGCTGCGTCACCCTGGGCAAGTCATTTCATGTTATATGGTTCAGCTTCCCTCACTGAAAAATGGGGATATAATAGCTCCTACCTCCCAGGGTGGCTGTGAGGATCAGATGAGATAATACCTGTAAAGTGCTTAGCATAGTGCCTGGCAAATAGTAAGTACTTAAATGTTTATTTCCCTTTTCATTCCTTGAAAACCTGGTAAGAAAAAAAAATTAAACTGCAGTGTTCTATCATTGCATAGGCCCAGATATACTTCCTGGTTTTACTCTGATATTATGGGTCATTTTCTTAATTTTTAATTTGACACTCTAACAAAAACTAGTGATTATTTGGTGCATTTTCCATGGGTTAAGTTTAAAACAACCAAATGGTCACTAAAGCCCCTTTGAACAGCAAAAATTCTACAATCCAATAATACTCAGGCTCAGAGACCCTGATAGAATTTGGGTCTTCATGTCACTTATTTTAAGGCAAAGAGGTAGGTCCCCTCTCAGTTCCGAGAATGGGTCACCTAAAAGGATGCCCATGGATCCTTTATTCCACAGAAGCTTATTGGCACTATACTATGTAAAAAATGGAAAATATATAAATAAATGATGGGACACAAAATTCCTTCCAGAAAGTCAGTGAACACAGAAAGAAAAAAGCTCAGATATATTAAATCACACCACAGAAGGAATGGAATCTCTATACCTTGATCTCCGCTCTAAGGGATAGGGATTGGGGCTGAATTCATGATTCCACTGAGATCGGGAACTCCCTCTACTAATACAGCTCAGCAGCTTCTCTAATTATAAGGTTAGAGAGGAAGGAAGGAAGGAAGGAAGGAAGGAAGGAAGGAAGGAAGGAAGGAAGGAAGGAAGGAAAGAAGGAGGGAAGGAAGGAGGGAGAGAAGGAAGGGACAAACAGACAGACAGACTGAGCTTAAGTGACTTGCCCAGGGTCACAGATTTAAACTCTGGTCTTCCTGACTCCAGGCCCAGCCCTCAATCCACTATAGCGCCACCTAGCTGCCCCTCCAACACTCCAAGGGTAAGTGATTTATGCAAAGTCTCACAGCCAGTATGTGTCAGGGTTGATAGTTGAACCAGCTTTCTCCTGGCTTTGAGACCATCTCTCTCCCCATTTTTCCATGTTACCTCCTCTAAATATCACTAAGTTTTGCAAAGCCCTTTCCATATGCTACATCACTTGAGTCTCACAATAATTCTTTAAGGAAAATCCTTTAAGGAAAGTTCTCTAGTTATAGTTAAGCCCATTTTGCATGGAGAACAAGGCAGATTCTCAAAGGTGAAGCACTCTGCCCAGGGTCAGGTAGCTATTGTCTGAGATGGGATTTAACTGGCATCCTCTACCATTTGTCATTGGAAGACTTTTTCAACTACAGTCTCTAGACCAAGATCTCTGAAGCTTTTCTTTATGGAAGGCTGGGAAAGTGTATGGAACCCTTCTCACAATTGTTTTTAAGTAGTTAAAGGACATGCAGAATTTCAGTTAGAGATTCTTGGAAATAAAGATGTCATTTTTCCCCTCCACATTCACAAATCTGAAATCTCTCCATGGACCCTGTGAACTTCTATACTGGACAGGTATCCTAGACATTCCTTCTAAAGCAATTTCAAGGCCTGTGAGGCACAAGGTAGATTGTTAGAGATGGAAGAGACTTTATAGATATCATCTATACCAACCCCCTCATTTCACTAATGAGGAAATTGAGGTCCACAAAAATTCAAGAAGGTGGCTAGGATGCAATAGAGCCAGATTTCAAGTCCAGATTTCTTGGCACCAAATTGATTGTTATTTCCACTACACCCACAATTTTGTGTCATACCTTTTCTTCAGTGGTTTGATCTTGAGGATGACCAAAAGTCAGCAAGGCTTTTCGAGAACAGCCTAGGGCCTTCAATTAACATAGCTCTGTCTTTGATTCCTACCGGAATAAACCTGTAAGCAGACAGCTGTTTCTCGCCAGCTGAAATTCTAGTCCTGGGTGGGATGGAAGAAGTTTATGACTTCAGATGAGAAACAGGCAGGAACAGATTGGATTCTTATGCCAAGTTTCTTTCATTATTGCCATGGAAGCAAAAGGAGAGATGCAGGAAAGGGAAAGCTTGGCCATGTCTTTGCCCAGATTTTCTGCTGGGCATCAGGAGTCTTTCAATGTGTTGCAATAATTTTCTTTATAAAAAGTATGCAAATATCGACTAATTCATAGCTATAGAAACAACCCCCCCAAAAAAAAATACTGTTTGGGGCACAAATAAAGAACATTTATTTGTCTTTAGATTAAGCACTGGAACACCTGGGAATTAATACTCTAGGCCAAGAATTAAAAATGTATTATTAACCTTCATAAATAAACATCTGGATTGACTTGAAGTTAAAATTTTAGTTAAAATTTTTAACATGGCTTTGGTTCTAAACACACTCAGTTCTGAGCAATCTGATGCCTCCCTAGTTCTTGCCCTTATCCTCCTTTGGTTCTTTGAATGTGTAGTGGTATGGGGACTTTTTTTGTTTTCCATTTATGTATACACACACATATATGCATATACACACATAAATATGTATATAAGAATGTATATGTATGTATAAGAATATATATAAGAATGTATAAATATGTATATAAGAATAACCCCTCTTTGTATCTCCAGAGAGAGAGAAAGCCTCAATAGTTGCCATGACCAAAGGGTCATGGTTAAGTCTAGGGCCATTGGTGCTATGAGTTCCCTTTTGTTCTACCCTCTCCTCCTAACCCTCAGTGGCCCACTCCTTATAGAAAACACTGGCTCAGAATGCAGTAAAAATCAGCTAATCTTTGTCTGAAAACAAAAGTCTTTATACAAGGACAAGCAGCAAACTAACAAAGTTTAAAAGAAGCAGCATACTCCCAAGAGCTAAGTAAATGTAGTTCACTAGCATTGAGGCAGGAGGTCAAAAAGGAAGTGGAGAGTGGATAAATTCACCAGGTCCCAGTAGCAGTGGGCAGGCACAGTCAAGGAAACAGTAAAATTCTGTCCAAGCAGATTACTCCTTTAAAGGGTCAATGGGACAATGAGATAGACAAGGCTCCAATTACTAATGATTATATTCAGATGAGGGTAGCAATGCCCTTCATTCACTGATGGCTTTTATCATGTTCTTCATGATTGGCATTTTTCCAGCTGGAAAAACTGCACTTCCTATTCTCCTCTTTTCCAATAAGAAGCTACATTCATATACATACATACACATGGACACACATGTTTACATGTACAGGTGGTTGGTTTGTTATTGAAATAATTGAAGAACTAACCTTCCACAGATAAGATGTCATACTGATCTTGGGTTCTTCCCTCACTTTTTTGTCTTGTATAATGTGGGCCCTTTACAAACTCAAGTCCACTTTTAAATAGAACTACTCAATAGTTGGTTAATAACATCCAGAACTAACCACAGCTTACTTGGTTTATCTTAACTAAAAATTAGCTCCACGTCATACATACACACACACACATATATATATACACACACATATATGTATATAAAATTTTAAATATATATACAAAATTTTGCTACAAAATTCAGTCACTTTTAGCAAGTCTTCAAAGAGTGTTGTCATTTCACAAAGACGCCAAACCAAACTTAGTGGCTTTTGACAGCTTCAGTCAACCTTGGAATCAGATGCCCCAAGTTCCCATTACTTTCCTGCTACATACAGTATGGCAGAATGTTGGAATTGCTATATGAAGACTTGAGTTAGAATCTTATCTCTACTCTTCTCTACTTGGTATGACCTTGAACAAGTCACTTCACAGCCATGTGCCTCAGTTTCCTCATCTGCAAAATGAAGAGGTTTGACTAACTAACCTCTAAGGCCCCTTCCTCCTCTAAAGCTGTGATCCCATCTACGTGACTTTAAGCAAGTCACCACTGCTCTCTGGGTCTCTGTTTGCTCATATGTAAAATAGGAAATTTAGACTAAATGATCTATAAGAAGCAGTCAGTGCAATGTAGTAGAAAGAGACCTGGCTTTGGAATCAATGAATGCAGGTGACAATCCTGACCTTGAGAAAATCCCTTAACCTCTTTAGGTCTGTTTCTCATCTGAAAATAAGGGGTTAGGAGCCTCTTCTCCCCCAAATCTATGGTCCATTCACCTTTCCCAGCTCTAAATCCTATGATCTTACAATAGTATTTTCTAATACACGCAAACTTGGCCATACATGGGAAACTAAAGGTTAGCAAGCCACCTCTCTCAGGATCACAGACATAGAGCTGAGTTAGGGGTGACAAAGTCCATCTTGTTTTACAGATGAGGAAACTGAGACACCTTGCCTGAGATCGGGCAGGTCATTGGTGGTAGAGCCAAGATTCCAGTGCAAGTGCTCTGACCCCAAAGCCACTCCCTCACCCAAGTCTTCCCATAAGCCTGAGCCTCAGCTGAACCTCTTTGGATTTCTTTCCTTGCATTTCTCAAGCCTCCGCATCAAATCCTTAGGGCCCTTTCTCCTCCCAACTTCCTTGAGGTTGTGCTTAGAGGTCGCTGCGGATCAAGCACCGGACCTGGAGTCAATCAGAAACAGGCCCCTTTCCCTGAATTGAAATGCTTTTCATTTCCCTTGGCTTATGTGAATAATGAAATAGGAAAACAAACAAAGAAGATAACTCCACTATGTTCAAAGATAATCCTTTGGCATGACGTTGTCTAGCAGGGCTGAGCACCACTGGCAGGCTGAGATCCAGCGTGCAGTCAAGAACTGTGTTCCCATTTGTTTGAAAGGGATTAGGCCCTGCCATCCCTGGGAGCAATGGAGAAGCTGTGCTAGTCCCCAAGGCCTCCTGCTATATTTATATGCGCAATCCCATATTATTTTTCCTGGTGTTATAGCAACAAGAAGTTCAGTGTTTACCGAGCTATCAAGTTCTGACAGGCTGAGCTGCAGCCTTTGTTCATTTGCAAAGCCTGGGACCTGAGGAGCATGTAAGCCCATCTGTCTGTCTGAAAAGGCAGCCCCAGAAGAGAGGAAGGGGGGAAAGCCAGGCAGGAGTGCTGGCCCCCTTGGCCAAAGGGAGTTTGTCAGTGATCGCCCTACTGGAGGGAAAGGATCAGGAGGCATTCTGGCCCCAGTTATACCCAAAGAGAAAGAAGAACCCAAACAAGTAGGCAGAACCAAATTCCTGCTCCCAGCTTCTTATCCCAAGAATTTTTCAAAAAGCATTTATACAGCTCTTTGGCATCTAGTGTCAGGGGTAGGCAAAGGGACCCTAGGGTGGACCAGAGATTTTGAGCTGAAAGGGACTTTACAGATAAGCTAACCAACTCCCTGCATTTTGTAGATGAGGAAACTCAGGCACAGAATTATGAGATCTCTAGGCCAGAATCACACAGGGAATCAGTGCTGTATCAGGATTTGAACTCCAGCCCTGAGAATAAACCTCATAAACTTTCCTTGCACCATACTACAAAGACAAAGTGGGGGAGAGCATTGTAGCTTAAGAACCACTCCTGCTTTATGTACCTGTTTTTTAGTTTTGTTTTGTTTTTGTTGGAAGCAACAGAAAATGAAGAACATTCTGAACACCTTCCCAGGATCTCCTTGGCTTTCTGGGCAGATTAGTGCCAACTCCAAGGCAAAAGTTGTTAGATGGGAGAATGGCACAATAATGTCTGGATCTTGTTTGGAGAGCAAATTCTTTGGAGAATATACCTTCTGACTCCTGAAAATACCTCTTCAGAAGGAGCTCCACAAGGGTCCAAGGATTTCTTCCTGGGACTATGTGGAGTTTAGGCCCAATTCCTCTCAAACTGCAAAGATGGAAACACAAGCCTGGTAAAGGGTGAGGAAAAAGATACTGCAGTGATACCCTTGGAATACTTTAATTACTACTGGAGGAGGGCTAATGCTCCAGGACTCACATTTTAGATAATCAGTCATTCAATTGGAACCTTTTAGCTTTAGAGATGGGCCAGGACAGTGAATAAGACCCAGCAAAATGGAATGGGGACTTTCATTAATTATTATTTATTTATTTAATATGTTTAGTTTTCAGCATTGATTTCCACAAGAGTTTGAATTACAAATTTTCTCTCCATTTCTACCCTCCCCCCTACTCCAAAATGGCATATATTCTGATTGCCCCATTCCCCAGTCAGCCCTCCCTTCTGTCACCCCACTCCCCTCCCATCCCCTTTTCCCTTACTTTCTTGTAGGGCAAGATAGATTTCTATGCCCCATTGCCTGTATATTTTTTTTAATTTAAATTTATTTATTTAACATATTTGGTTTTCAGCATTGATTTTCACAACAGTTTGAATTACAAATTTCCTCCCCATTTCTACCCTCCCCCCACTCCAAGATGGCTTATATTCTGGTTGCCCTGTTCCCCAGTCAGCCCTCCCCTCTATCACCCCCCTCCCCTCTCATCCCCTTTTCCCTTCCTTTCTTGTAGGGCAAGATAAATTTCTACGCCCCATTGCCTGTGTATCTTATTTTTTAGTTGCATGCAAAAACTTTTTTTGTTTTTGAACATCTGCTTTTAAAACTTTGAGTTCCAAATTCTCTCTCCTCTTCCCTCCGCACCCACCCTCCCTAAGAAGGCAAGCAATTCAACACAGGCCACATGTGTATCATTATGCAAAACCCTTCCATAATACTCATGTCGTGAAAAACTAACTATATTTTGCTCCTTCCTATCCTATCCCCCTTTATTCAGTTTTCTCCCTTGACCCTGTCCCTTTTCGAAAGTGTTTGCTTCTGATTACCTCCTCCCCCTATCCGTCCTCCCTTCTATCATCCCCCCTTTTTTATCTCCTTCCTCCTTCTTCCCTGTGGGGTAAGATACCCAATTGAGTGTGTATGTTATTCGCTCCTCAGGTCAAATCTGATGAAAGCAAGATTCACTCATTCCCCCTCACCTGCCCCCTCTTCCCTTCCTGCAGAACTGCTTTTTCTTACCACTTTTATGTGAGATAATTTACCCCTGGAATGGGGACTTTTAAGAGAAGTTCTTTCTCTTTCTCCCTTCTCTTCCTTCCTTCCTTTCTTTCCCCCTTCTTCTTCCTTTTCTTCCTATCTTCCTTCCTCCTTTTCCCCCTTCATCTCTTTGTTCCTTTTCTTCCTTCTTTTCTCCATCTATCCTATCACTCCTCTTTTTCTTTCTTCCTTCCTTCCTTCATCCCTCCCTCTCTTTCTCCATTCATTTCCTCATTCTTTCCTTCTTTCATCCTTCCCTTTTTCCCTCCTTTCCTTCCTTCCTTCCTTCTTCATTTCATTCATTCATTCCTTACTTCCTTCTTTCCTTCCTAAATATTGGTGTTGATGCTGTTTTTACTTTTAATGCATTGCATTTAGCCATGGAAAGAATTTTCAAATTACATGACTTGTATCCAGGATTTTAACAGAAAAAGAAATTTTAATGGAAGTTTCTGCTTACACTCATGATAAAAGGTCCCAGCAAATAATTTTTTTTAAAGGTGTAGCCAAGAGACTTGGTCATTTAAATTATTACAATGTGTTCACTGCTGGTATTGTGTTCAGTTCTTGGTAGCACAGTATAAAGACATTGATAAACTGGACAGTGTTCAGAGGAAGGCAATCAGGGTGGTAAAGGACCTGGAACCCATGTCATTGAAGGGATATTTGAAAGAATTGGGCATGTTTAGGCTAGGAAGAGAAGAGACAGGAAGAACATGATAGTACTCTTTACCTATTTAGAGGTCTGTTATGTGTAAAAGCAATTCACTTGTTCCTGTCCTCACAGGCAAATCTATAAGGAATGGATGGAAAATTTAGGCTCAAAAGAAGGAAGGATGACCTGACAATGAGAGCTATTCCAAAGTGCATCATGCTGCCTTGGGTAGCAGTGAATTCTTCCCTAGTGGATGGTAACTACTCAACCCTTTTTTAGCTACCAGGGGAATACATGGCCAAGGTCTCTCCCTACTCTGACATTCTAAAATTCTACATGCAATTTTTAAAATTCAGTTTTATTTTATTTTCAGTTCAATTTCTTTTCCTCTCACTTTCTGCTCCTCCTGTATCCCACTGAGAAAGCAAGCAAAACAAAATCCTTTCTAAACATCCATAGTCAAGCAAAACACATTTCCACATTGGTCACGAGAAAAAAGTCTCAATCCTCACTCTCAGTTCATTTGCTCTCTATCAGAAGGTAGGTAGCATTCTCATGAGTTCTCTGGGATTATGGTTGGACATTGCATTGAAAAGAATTCCCAGGTCTTTCAAAGTTGGTAGTTCTTATATTTGTTATTATATAAATTGTTCTCCTGGTTCTGCTCACTTTATTTTGTATCAGTTCCTACAAGTCTTCTCAGGGTTTCTCTGAAACCATCTCATTCATCATTCCTTAGAGCACAATAGTGTTCCATCACATTCATATACGATAACTTTTCAGCCATTCATTAATTAATGGGTAATCTCCTCTCCTCTATTTCCAATTCTTTGACACCATGAAAAAAGCTGCTAGAAATACTTTTGTACACATGGATCTTTTTTCCTCTTTCTTTGATCTCTTTGGGGTATAGACCTAGTAGTGGTATCTCTGCATCAAGGGATATACACAGTTTAACAGCTTTTTTAGAACAGTTTCAAATTGCTTCCCAGAATGTCTGGACAAGTTCACAGCCTCACCACCAGTACATTAATGTACCTATGTTCCCACAACCCCTCCAGCATTTGTCATTTCTTTTTTGTCAACTTTGCTAATCTGACAGGTGTGAGGTAGTACCTCAGAGTTGTTTTAATTTTCATCACTCTAATTATTAGTGATTTAGGGCATATTTTTTCATATGGCTATTAATAGAATGGATGTATTTCTCTGAAAATTGTCTATTCATACCCTGTGATCATTTGTCAATTGGGGAATGACTCTTATTCTCACAAATTTGACTCAATTCACTGTATATCTAAGAAAGATCTTTATCAGAGAAACTTGCTTCAAATCTCCCAATTTCTTGCTTCTCTTCTAATTTTAGTTAAATTTGTTTTCCTTGTGCATAAACTTTTTTATTCTATATGATCCAAATTGTTCCTTTTACCTCACTACTCCCTCTATCTCTTTTTTTAGCCATGAACTCTTCTTCTATCTGGAGATATTACAGTTAATTTCTTCTAGCCTTTTCTAATTTGTTTATGATATCGCCCTTTATATCTACATCATGTACTCATTTGGAACTTGTCTTGATATATACCATGTGAGGTATTTGTTTCTATTAAGTTTCTGCCAGACTGTTTTCCAATTTGCCTAACAGTTTCTGTAAAATAGTAAGTAATTGCCTTAATAGCAGAGATCTTACATTGGGCTACAAAGCTCATTTATTCCTATATATTGAGTACCTAATCTGTTCCATCGATCAACCTCTCTACTTCTTACCAGATTGTCTTGATGATCATTGCTTTGTAATATAGTTTGAAATATGGCACTATTAGGTCCCCTTCCTTCCCATTTTTTCCCGTTGGTTCCTTTAATACTCTTGACCTTTTGGTCCTCCAAAATGATGTTGTTTTTATTTTTTTCAGTTCCATAAAGTAATCCTTTTGTGGTTTATTTGGTATGGCACTGAGTGAATCAATTTAGATAGTATTGCCATTTTATTATATTGGATCAACCTATCTATGAGAAATTAATATTTTTCCAACTATTTAGATTTGTCTGTGTCAAAAGTATTTTGTAACTTTTGTTTGTGTGCTTACTGTGTGTCTTGGCAGCTAGACTCCCGAGTATTCTATGCTATCCATAGTTATTTTAAATTGAATTTTTCCTTCTATCTCTTCCTGCTAGATTTTGTTGATGATATAGAGGAATGTGTATGATTTCTATAGGATTATTTTATATCTTGCAACTTTGCGGAAGCTAATTTTTTCAATTAGTTTTTTAGTTGACTTGGTAGAGTTCCTTAAGTAAATTATCATATCATCTATAAAAAGTGATAATCTTATTTCTCTTTGTCAATGCTCATTCTCTTAGTTCTTTTTTATCTTATTGTTGTATTTCTTATATTATGGCATTTCTGGCATTATATTGAGAAGTAGTAGTGATAATAGACATACTTGCTTCATCCCTGATTTTATTGAAAAAAAGTACTGAGGTCTATTTTTCCTGTTGCTTTGTCTGAGACCATAATTGTTATCCTTGCATATGTTTTTTACTTTGCCTGAAGCATAATTGATTGTGCTACAACCTGTTATTTTAACTGTTTCTTGTATAAAACATATTATTAGATTTTAGTTTCTAACCCATTCTGCTACCTCCTTCTATTTTATGTTAGTATATCACATTCACATTTATGGTTATGATTGTTAATTGTGTTTCCTCCCATCCTATTTTCCCATCCCCTCTTTAAGAATTTGTTTTTCTTCTGATTAATCCTTTCATTAAGCTACCTTTTCTCTTATTCTCTCTTTCCCTTAGGCCTTTCCCATCTACTTTCCTGATCTGTGAAATGTATTTCTCTACCCAAATCTATGTGTGTATGCTCTCTCTTTTGACCAGTTCAAATGAGAGTAAAGTTCAAGTGTTGACCACTCTTCCTAACCTCTTCTACATTATTGTATAGCCTTCTATTTGCTCACCTTTATTATGTGAAGTAATTTTCCCATTCTTCCTCTTCTTTTCCAGTGAATTCTTCTTCTCTTTCCTTTCTATTAACTTTAAAGATCATCAAAACTTAATATAGTCCTCATGAGCCTCTCTGTCTAATTAGACTCCTTCCATGACTCCTGATAATGATAGAGTTCCAAAGGAATATATTTCCCTTTATAAGAATGTAAAGTTTCACCTTATTTGATTTCGTATGACTATTTAATCTTATTTACCTTTGTATGCTTCTCTTAACACACATGTTTGTATTTCAGATTACTATACAACTCTGATCTCTTTCATCATGAGTGTTTTGAAGTGCTCTATTTCATTAAAGGTACTTTTCTCCACCTATAGGATAATATTCAATTGTGCTGTGAAAGGCATTCTTGTCTGTAAGCCTCAATCTTTTGCCTTCTAGAATATCCTATTCCAATCTCTCCACTCTTTTATTATGCAGGTTGCTAAATCATATGTAATACTGACTATATTTCCTTAGCGCATTAATCCTTGAATTATTTTTCCTTTGACCTGAAAGCTCTGAATTTTGCCTATAATATTCTTGAGAGTTTCTTTTGGGAGTTTCTTTCAGGAGATTAGTTATGGATTCTTTCAGTTTCTACTTCTAAAAGATCTGGGCAGTTTCCTTTTATTATTTCTTAAAATACTATGTCTCTGATCTATTTTTATCATGACTTCCTAGCAGTAGAACAATTCTTAAGGTATTTCTCCTCAATCTATTTTCCAGTTCAGTTGCCTTTTTTATGAGATACTTAACATTTTCTTCTATTTTTCCCATGTACAATTTTAAGTGACATACATGACATTCTATCTCTTATCCCCATGGCTGCTCCCTATTCCTAGAACGTACTCCCTAATAATCTTTCTTTCTTAGATTCTTTGGGTTCCTTCATGCCTCAGTCCATGATCTCCCCTACAAATTTTTCCTTATCCCCAACCCATTGCTAGTGCCCTTATGTCAAAATACTTTATATGTTTATGTATTTCGTATTTACTTACTGCACCTTAAGGTCAGAGACTGTTTACTTTCAATCTGTGCATCCTCGGTATCTTAGAACCTAGTCCAAGGGTGAGGAACCTGCAGCCTCAAGGCTGCATGTGGCCTTCTAGGTCCTCAAGTATGGCCCCCCTGAATCCAAGTTGGATTCAGTCAAAGGGCCACATTTGAGGAGCTAGAGGGCCACATGCAGCCTTGAGGCCTCTGACCTAACCCATAAAGGGCACTTAATAAGTGCCTATTTCATGAATGAATAAATGGTCATTAAATAAGCTACAATATTTTAAGAAAAAGGACACATCAGTTTTTGTCCACTGTCAACATAGTTCTTTCTAGATCAGGCATTCTTCACCTGGGGAAAATGAATATCACTCCTCACATTTCTGTGGTTAAATTTCTGTGGGTCTTTGAAATTGGATGTGAAACAAATTATATCTTTATTTTAATCATTTGTTTCCTTTATAATCCTATGGATTTTATTGTACTCATTTAAAAACATTATTCTTAGAAAAGGTCCTTACCATACTACCAAAGTGGTCTATGACCTAGAGAAGGATAACAACTTCTATTCTAGAGGCGGAGCCAAGATCACGGCAGGAAAGCAGGGAGTTGCTTAGGCTCTCCCCCAAATCCCTCCAAATATCTGTAATAAATGGCTCTGAACAAATTCTAGAGCTCCAGAACCCATGAAATAACAGAGAGAAGCAGGTCTCCAGCCCAAGACAGCCTGAATGGTCTCTGGGAAGGGTCTATCACACCGTGCTGGAAGCAGAGCACAGCCCAGCATGGGCCACAACAGGACAGAGCAGGCGCTGAGATTGGGCCGTAGGGCCCTGAATCACTAACTGTGGCAGCTACCAGACCTCTCAACCCACAAATGCCAAAGACAACTTAGCAGGTCAGTGGGAAAACTTCTGGATAGGGGTGAGAGGAGTGCAGGGTTGGCCCCAGCCCCAGAGGCAGTAGAGATGTGTTTCAACAATCCGGCTAGCAGCTTCTGTAGGGGTATAAGATCCACCCACAGCCAGCACCCAGAAAGCTGCCAACAACACAGGTTCTTTTGATCTGCCTTAATAAGGAAAGCAAGGTTAAAATGGGTTGACAAGCTTACTTTAATTCAGCATACAAATATCATTCACTTAGTTCAGGTGAAGAGACCAGCACACTGAACTTCAGAGCAAAATACAAACAAATTACAAACATCAACAGACAGACCTAATGCAATTCATAGTTACCAACATCTAGGTTCAGCCTGGGAGCTCAGAACAAGGACTGGCCCAGAGTCACTTGCACCAGCACTGCAGTGGGGAAGAGCTCCAAGGAAGAGGAGGCCAACTCCTGGTTTTATGTCTTTTTCAGTGTCAGGGGTGAGTCACACATGCGACTCACCCATATGACCTAAAATCATCACAAAGAGGTGACTTAAACCCATGTGGTCTAAAAGCCTCTGCTGACCCAGACATGTAAACTAGGCCCTCCCTGGAGTTAGCCCTACCTTGGGCCCCACCTTAGTTGCCAATCCACACCCACCAAGGTTTTACACCTAATAGGGGTTTGGGCCTGGTGCTTAGCACCTAGTAAGGCTCAATGAAATACACTGAATTACTCAAAGGAAACAAAAGCCAAACTCTTCAAGGGCACCTGTTGAATTAAGTGCTAAGGAGCCCATTTTGCTTACCAACACAAGGTGGTGCAGTGCTAAGGCAGGAGCTGCAGGAAGCTTCTGTGCTGTTTCCAGAGCTCCAGAGACAGCTACTACCAGTCCCAGGCCCACCTGGTGGGAGGAGTCAAGCATCAGATCAGAGCAGGAGTGCTGGGAGCACATTGCTTGTGCAGAGACAGGGTTTTCTTGCTTTGCCCTGCCTGGATCTGGGTCACGGTTCTGGTTAGCAGTTCTTGGAGGAGAAGAAGCACTGGTGTGGCAGAGCTTGCCATGTAGAAGTAGCTCTGAAAACAGCAGCACAATGCCCCAAAGCTTGGGACAAAGCACTTGCCATTCTGAAGCCAGTCATACCCTGACAAAAACCTCAAGGGTCAAGTAGTTGACTGGGAATACGGCCAGGAAGCAAAAGACTCAAATTATAGAATCTTTTTTTGGTGACAAAGAAGATCAAAACATACAGCCAGAAGAAGTCAACAAAGTCAAAGAGCCCACATCAAAAGCCTCCAAGAAAAATATGAATTGGTCTCAGGCCATAGAAGAGCTCAAAAAGGATTTGGAAAGGCAAGTAAGAGAAGTAAAGGAAAAATTGGGAAGAGAAATGAGAGTGATGCAAGAAAATCATGAAAAACAAGTCAATGACTTGCTAAAGGAGACCCAAAAGAAGAAAATAACACCTTAAAAAACAGACTAACCCAAATGGCAAAAGAGCTCCAAAAAGCCAATGAGGAGAAGAATGCCCTAAAAGGCAGAATTAGCCAAATGGAAAAGGAGGTCCAAAAGACCACTGAAGAAAATACCACCTTAAAAATTAGGTTGGAGTAATTGGAAACTAGTGACTTTATGAGAAATCAAGAAATTATAAAACAGAACCAAAAGAATGAAAAAATGGAAGATAATGTGAAATATCTCACTAAAAAAACCACTAGCCTGGAGAATAGATCCAAGAGAGATAACTTAAAAATTACTGGACTACCTGAAAGCCATGATCAAAAAAGAGCCTAAACATCATCTTTCAAGAAATTATCAAGGAAAACTGCCGTGATATTCTAGAACCAGAGGGTAAAATAGAAATTGAAAGAATATACTGATCACCTCTTGAAAAAATCCCAAAAAGAAAACTCCTAGGAATATTGTCACCAAATTCCAGAGTTCCCAGGTCAAGGAGAAAATACTGCAAGCAGCCGGAAAGAAATAATTCAAGTATTGTAGAAACATAATCAGAATAACACAAGATCTAGTAGCTTCTACCTTAAGGTATCAAAGGGCTTGGAATATGATTTTCTGGAGTTCAAAGGAGCTAGGATTGAAACCAAGAATCACCTACCCAGAAAAAATGAGTATAACACTCCAGGACAAAATATGGATTTTCAATAAAATAGAGGACTTCCAAGCATTCTTGAAAAAGAAAAGACCAGAGCTGAAGAGAAAATTTGACTTTCAAATACAAGAATCAAGAGAAGCATGAAAAGGTAAACAGGAAAGAGAAATCATAAAGAACTTACTAAAGTCAAACTGTTTTGGTTACATTCCTACATGGAAAGATGATATTTGTAACTCATGAAACCTTTATAGGTATAAGGGTAGTTGAAGAGAATATATACATATATGTGTGTATATGTATATATATATACATATATACATATATGTGTATATATGTATATATATACATATACATATATATGTGTGTGTATATATATATTATAGACAAAGGGAACAGGGTGAGTTGAATATGAAGGGATGATATTTAAAAATAAATAAATACAATTAGGGGTGAGAGAGAAATATATTGGGAGAAGGAGAAAGGGAGAGATAGAATGGGCAAATTATATCACATAAAAGTGGCAAGAAAAAGCAATTCTATTGTAAGGGAAGAGGGGGCAGGTGAAAAGGAGTGAATGAATCTTGCACTCATCAGACTTGTCTTAAGGAGGGAATAACATACACACTCAATTGGTTATCTTACCCTACAGGAAAATAAGGAGAAAGGGGATAAGATAGAGCAAATGATAGAAGGGAAGGCAGAGTGGGGAAGAGGGTAATTAAAAGCAAACATTTTTGAAAAGGGCCAGCATCAAGGGGATAAAATTGAATAAAGGGGGACAGGATAGGATGGAGGGAAATATGTCTTTCACAACATGACTGTTATAGAAGTGTTTTGCTTAATGATACACGTGTGGCCTATGTTGAATTGCTTATCTGCTCAAGGAGGATGGGTGGGGAGGGAAGAAGGGAGAAAATTTGGAACTCAAAGTTCTAAAAACAAATGCTCAAAAAAAGTTTTTTTCTTTACATGCACCTGGGAAATAAGATATACAAGCAATGGGGTATAGAAATCTATCTTGCCCTACAAGAAAGTAAGGGGAAAAGGGATGGGGGTGGGGGGGAAGTGGGGTGACAGAAGGGAGGGTAGACTGGGGAAAAGGGCAATGAGAATATATGCCATCTTGGGGTGGGGGGAAGGTAGAAATGGGGAAAAAATTGTAACTCAAAATCTTGTGGAAATCAATGTTGGAAACTAAAAGATATTAAACAAAGAAACAGAAAGAGAAAAAAAGAACTGTTATTCTATATAAACTCAGATTATATAAACTCTAGGCAGGTGCTTGTACCTATGTGAAGGTCACAATGGTGAAAGTGTTGTTACCTGTAAGTACATGTATTACTGGAAGAATTGATAGGTGAGAGCAGGTGGGTCTCTCTGTACTTTGTACATCATTGTGCCTTTGCCTGGTTAACCAGTGGGGGCCACTGTGGCGATATTTGTTGGTGATACTACTGGAAGTACTGTAGTTTTTCTTCTCATTTCCTAGAAAAGTGGACTCCAAAGTGGAGTTAAAAAAAGGGGTGGTCTTACCCCAAGGGGTATGTGTAATCTACCAACAATACAGGGCAGGAAAACTGGTCATGTGCCACCCTCCCCATCAGAGCCAATTGTGAAACTTGTCTCGAGTTCAAGCACTCCTAACTTTATCATCCATACTCTACTCCTTCTATGTATGAACTCCCAAAAATCTCCTTTTGAGCCAAGCTTTGACCCCTTAGGGCCATTATAGCCTAACCACTGCGTAAGCATGCATAGCAGCAGGCCCCAGGGAGCAAATTCCCCTGCTTTCCTCCACCCACCCACACCTACCCTTGCCCCAGATCACCTATTGCTAGGGGCAGAGACCCCTCAGAGGGCAAGCTCTGAGCTCTGAGGAGCAACCCAGGAGTAAGAGCCCTTTCTTCCCTCTTACTGATTGGAGTAGGACAGAATATGTCATCTTGGATGACTAGATGCTGCTGAGTTACCACAGATTGCAGATCTTATTACATTATCTTTTGCCCAATGGCCACCTCTCTGACAAACTTCTATATTTTCATTAGTGGCAACGCCATACTTCCATTTACCCAGATTCACAACCTTGCTGTTATCTATGGCTCTTCCATGAATTTTCTTTGTCCTTCAGAGATCAGTTTTTATCCTACTTGCTTTGTATGGTCTTCATGGGTTGAGTAAGTGGTGTGGTGGCTAGAGCACTGAGCCTGGAACTGGCAAGGAATGTGTTCAAAGCCAGCTTCAGACACTAACTATATGACCTTGGGCAAATCGATTACCTCTGCCTCCATTTCCTCATCTGTAAAATGGGGATGATAACAGCATCTACTTCCCAGGGTTGTTGCGAGGATCAATTGAGATAATCTTTGGAAACCACAGAATATGGCTCATAGTAGATGCTATATAAATATTACCTACTATTATTATTGTTGCCTGTCTACCCAAAGTCAATGGGATTGTGTTTGCTGATGAAATCAGATCACTCTTATTATCTGAAATTTATCCTTCACCTTTCCGCCTCATCCAACAACAATTTATTCATTGCCTACTATGTGCAAGGCACGCTGTTAGAGGCAGAGATACAAAGAGAAAAACTGAAAACGGTGTTTGCCTTTAAGGAAGTTACATTATAGGTTTGTAACTTCAGCATTATCCTCACTCCTCATATCCAATTAGTCACCAGATCTTGTCAAGCCTGTCTTCACCAACCTTTTGACCTTTCCCCTCTCTCTATTCACTTATTTCCCACCCTAGTTCAGGCTTTTATCACCCTTAACCTGGACTATGGTAAGAACTCCCTAACTCCTCTCCCTTCCTTGAATCTTTCCCCATTTCAATCCATCCTTCCCACAACTGTCAATGGCATTTTCATAAATTGAGGCCCAATTATGTCACTTCTTACCTACTCAATAAATTCCCTATTGATTCTAGGATCAACTATTACTTCGTCATTATGCAATCTCTCATGAATTTCCATTTTTTATTTTTTTAAAAAATGCCTAATTCTTTCTAAACTTCTGTTATGGTTCACAGTGCTCAGAATCATTAGTGCAGTAATGAGGAACTGCATCTATGATTTCATCTATGGCTCTGCTCATGCAGCTCAGCATCTTTTGTGAAACTGATAGCTTAGATTTTTGTGTGTCATGGTCCTCTGGAGCAGTCTAGTGAAGCCTGGGGATCCCTTCTCAAAATAACATTTATATAACATTTTTATGTAATTTTAGCTAGAGGTTAGTGAAAAGAAAGTTCTAATTGTTTTCCCATCCAAATTCACAGGCCCCCTGAAATTTTGTAGATCTCAGGTTAGGAATCTCTGTCTTGGAGATATGCGAGGTTAAGTGACTTGCCCAGTGTCCAACAGCCAGTGTGTGTCAGAGGTGTGGATGAATCCAAGACCTCTTAGCTCAAAGGCCAGTCCCTCTGCACTACATCATATGACCTCTTTACATACAAATGTATTGTGTTTGTGTCCTTTGACCATTTATAAATTGAGGAAAGACTTGTATTCCTAGAGATTTGACAAAGGTCTTCATATATTTGAGATATGAGATCTTTATCTGAGAAATTGTCTATAAAAATTTTTTCCCAATTTTCTGCTTTCCTTTTATCTTGGCTACGTTTGTTTGATTTGTATAAAAACTTTTTAATTTAATGTAATTTAAATTATTCATTTTACACCTAATTTTGCTCTCTATGCTTATTTATTCATACTTTGTTCAGCTATCCATAAGTCTGATAAGTAATATGTTCCATTTTCTTGCAATATCTTTCTTTATATCTAGGTCATGTATCCATTTTGACTTTATATAACTCATTAATAAGTAAATAGTACACATAAATAGTATTGCTCAAAGCTTTGTTTTGTTTTTACTGGTAGAGATGTAGAGACCCAATGGCCACTCCTATTTGGATTTAGCTGTCATTGACACATGGTAGTTGTGGTCAGGCAATCATATTCAGAAATATATCTAAGTCTCTGTATTCACATGATCTAGCCTATCGTTCTGACTTTCAGTCATCAGCCCCACTTCAGTCTACACGTCAGAGCTGCCTGTGTATGTTATCATTGCCAAGAAAAATCATTTATTAATGAAGTAGTTCGAACAACAAACAGTTATGAAATGCTACAGCACAGAGCTCTGTGCTAACACACAATCCCTCTTACATATGGCCCAAGATTTGTGATCTCTTTCTCTACACGAGTTTCCTGAACACCATTACTATCAATCCTTGCAGCACCTTGCCTTGGCTGACTGAGTCCCTGATCACCAGCTAATTTCCCAAATTCCTTGGTCTGCAAAAACCCACCACTAGTTCCTCTGATACCTGTGATTCAGAGTTGCTATTTGCCAGGGTGAAATGCTTTTCCATTGTTACTCCAAGCTTAAAAAAACCCTTCACTTGTAATGACCTTCTCCCTCAAGCTATCCAACATCTTTCTTCCTTTTTCCTGCTACGAAGAATCCTCTACATTTACTGCCTCCATTTCCCCATTCCCATACCTCTCAACCCTTTGCATCCTGGTTTCTCATATTCCAAACTATAACAGCCTTTTCAAAGAAACTTCTCAATGGTTATATGCAATGGTCTTTTCTCAATCTTCATCCTCTTTGAATTTCAGATAGTTCTTGACACTGTTAATCATCTTGTCTCTAAGAATTATCTCCTTTTCCCTTGCTCAATTGCTACATAGATAAATAGATAGATAGATAGATAGATAGATAGATAGATAGATAGATAGATAGATAGATAGATAGACAGAGCCAGGCCAAAACTCTCTTCTAAATTCTAATCATATATCACCTACTGCCTGATAGATACCTCTACGTGTATGTACCATGGCATGTCAAATTCAACATGTGCCCTCCCTTCTTTGAAATTTCTAGGTGACACAGTAGATAGAGTATGGGTCTTGAAGTTCAAAGTAGAGCTGGGTTTGAATCCAGCCTCAAACACTTAATAGCTATGTGATCCTAAGCAAATCACATAACCATTACCTGCCTCAGGTTCCTCATCTGTAAAACAAGGATAACATAGCCCCTTTTGTTGTTGTAGTTCAGTAGTTCAATCAAGTCCAGTTCTTCATGACCTCTATGGACCAGAGCATGTCAGCACCTTCTACTCTCTAATATTTCTCAAATTCTGCCCAAATTCATGTTCCTTATTTCCATGATACTATCTATCCAACTTATCCTCTGCTATTCCCTTTTCCTTTTGCCTTCAACCTTTCCCACATCAGTCTTTTTCAGTCCTGAGTTCTCATTATGTGGCCAAAATATTTAAACTTCAGCTCTGGTATTTGCCCTTCCAAGGAACAACCTGAATTAATTTCTTTAAGTATTGACTTACTGGATCTCTTTGTTGTCCAAGGGACTTTTCCAGCATCACAACTTGAAAGCATCACTTCTCAGGGTTTTTGTGAGGATCAAGTGAGATCATACATGTAAAAGACTTAGCACAGGGTCTTCTAGCCAGCCAGGGTACGGTTTGGATCCTTTCTCTTGTCAGTTATCTAGTCCAACAAAGGGGCCAGGACCTTCCTACAACTTGAACTCACAAGATCACAAGCCTAAATATATGCATTTTCTGGTTGATAGTCAGTAACCTATACTAAGGGAAGAAATACAAAAAAGAAGGGGCAGGTGGGACTCAGAGATACAGGTTCAGACTCATGTAGGTGAAACAAATGCTTTAGTCATCGTGTGCTCATCCCAATGTGGCAGTTGAAGAGCAGAAAAAGACAAAATTATCTTCTTCTACTCCCACAGGCAGCTGTAAAGTGGGTTCCGTATGAGCACCCACTGGAAGGTTAAAGGAAGAGATAGAAATGGACAGTCACTCCATTTCTGAAGGTCCACTGAGTGAGCAGCTCTTTCTACCTACAGACCAACGAGAGAATCTTTCCTCAGCCTCAAAGTGTCCAGGGACTAAGTCATATATGACTGGAGGAAACAGGGAAATTATCATCACCAAATTACCAAAATTATTTTTAAGTGAGGTGGTACTCACACTTTCAAGAAGTCTGTGTAACTCTATAATTTAATTTTAAAAATAATAAGCAATTTTTTATCTTTATATCATAAGCATTACCCTTCTCTGCAATTATTTTCTTTGATAATTGGCTAGGATTTTCTAAGTACACTATCATGTCATCTGCAAATAGGAATAAGTTTGTTTCCTCTGTCTATTGAAATAATCATGTGATTTTAATCTTTGGTGGTTTTATTATTAATTATGTGAATTAGTTTTCTATTGTTAAATCATATTGGATCCTTGGTAGAAATCCAACTTGGTCATAGGAAATTATTTCTGGATATAATACTGCATTCTCATTGTGAGGATTTTACTGAAAATGCTCTCATTAACACCTTTTAGTTGCTTATGCTTTTCTTTTTCTTCTTTGTCTCTCAAGATTTAGACCATATTTGTCTCCAAAAAGGAAGCATGGAAGATTATTTTCATCTCTATTTTTGACAATTTTTCTAGCAGAACTATTAATTTGCTATTTAAATGTTTGATTGGATTCACTTCTAACTCCATCTAGTTGAGAATGTTCCCTACACACACACACACACAAACACACACACACACACACACACACACACACACACACTTTAGCAGTTAAAATTAGAAGTTTCTCAATCATTTTTTGGAGAGTGCATTCAGATCTCCATTTCCTATTGTGTTAGTTGGGTAATTTACATTTTGTAAATATTCTTTGATTTCCTTCAAGTTTTTGGTTTTCTTGATTGTAACTGTATATAGTAGTTTTTGATCTTTTTTTAAAAAATTTCCTCTGCTGTGAATTTGTCTTGTTCACGGGATTGGGGTAATTTGAGTTTCTTCTCTCATTTCCTTGATCAGGCTTTCTAATGATTTTTTTAAGAAGAATAACAGAATAGGTAAACCATTAGATAACCTGACCAAGGAAGAGTAGAAACTCAAATTACAAAACAAAAGTCACAGCAGAAGATATTTTTTAAAACACAAAAACGCCTTTGAACAATTATAATAAGCAGCCTTGCTGCTGAATCCTCAGGAATTCTCAGTCTTTCCATCTACCTTGCAGCTGACTTGTCTTATATGTGTTGTCTCTCCCAATCAGAGTGTAATCTCCTTGAGACCAGGGATCATCTGGCTTTTTTCTAGCTGCATTACCAACACTTAGCACTAAGTATGTAGCAAGCTTGTGACAAATGCATTTTCAATCCCTTCTTCTCAGATCCCTACTCTGAGCATTACACTGGGGATTCAGCCTTTGCTCTTTCACAATTAGACCTCAGGGAGCCAGCCTAAATTCTAAGATCACAGATTCATTGGGACATCAGAGTACTGGAATATGTGATTGGTGAAAAGGGGGTCAATGTTGTGGGAGTAAACAATAAATCAATGAAACTTGCAAAAGACATTAACCAGGAAAATAATTCAGTGGAGAAAGTTCTTCCTGGATTATGCAATCAATTATGACCCAGAGGTTTGTTCAAAAAAAAAGTAGTTTAGAATACATCATTTTATTTTGCCAAAAAACCCAAGAAAAATATGGCGCAGTAGAAAAAGCATTGTACTTGCAGTAAGTAGGGACTTGGGTTTGGCTCCCTCTCCAACATTTACTATCTGTGGGACCATAAACAAGTTATTTAATGCTTCTGTGCCTCAATTTCCTCATCTGTAAAATGGGAATAGTAGCTTACAGTTTAAATGCGAGAGAGTGTGTTTAAACCGTTTTGTAAACCTTAAAGTAATATATAAATGCCATCTATCATTTTCATTATTGTCCATTTTATTTCATTTGCTTTTTTACTTGTTGCTACCTTTTCAAAACTCCTACTGAGCTGCCTCAACCTAGAGCTTGGCCTGTGGGAGCCAAACAGTGAGAATTTTCTATCTTGAAAATGCAAGTCAAGTTCTGAATTTGATGATAGTGTTCATCAGCGTTCCTTGGGACTCTCTCCTTGTCCCTTATTGTTTCTAAGCTTAGCTCAGGGCATATCATTTGCCTTTTCCATTAGCTGGTTTTCTTGCTCGTCTATAAAATGAGAGCGATAAGAATATCGATCATTAATATCACATCTACTATGGGCTGGGACACTTTGCTAAGCACTGTACAAATATTATTTCAGTTTATCCTCACAAAAACCCTGAGAGATAAGTGTCATTATTATTTCTGTTTTACATTTGAGGAAACCAAGGCAGAAGTTAATGATTTACCCTAGTATTGCCAGTGGGTGGGAAGGAGACAATATTAGCTCCTCACTCACAGAATTGTGGATTAAATGAGAAATAATGCATTTAATTCACTTTACAAATCCCAAAAATCTATATTATTTTTATAAATAGAAGAAGTTTTTTAAAATTATATGTAGACTTGGACTCTAGTTTTGGCTCTGCTATTGACTGTGTAACTTTTAGCAAGTCACTTAGCCCCTGTAGGCCTTAGGTCCTCATTTCTAAAATACAAGGGTTAGCCTAAGTTATCTCAAAGGTTCCTTATAATTCTGACAGAGACATGAAATGGCACATGAGGCATGGACCAGGTTGAGGGAGACCTGGGTTCAAATCCTAACTCAGACATGAATTCGTGAACTTGCACAAGTATCCTTACCCCTCTGTACCTCAGTTTTCTTGTCCCTAAAATGGAGACAATACCTGTACCTATCTCACAAAATTGTTGTAAGGCTCCTGTGAGATAATCTATGAAAAGTACTTTGTAAAACTTAATCTCAATGAGTCTGTTTTCAAATGCTACCAGCCCAGGTTAACTCTTGTGAAATCATTATATATTGGTTTTTCCATAATTAGAAACCAGGAAATTGAAAGAACTAAATACATGCCCAAAGCTAAGTTTGGTCACAAATGGGGCAAAGATAGACTCCCATGGACAATTAATGTACAGCATCATCAAACTCATGACTTGATTTGCATTTTAATGTTTGGAAAATCTATTTGGACTTGGCTACCACAGACTGGTATCTAAATATCTTTGTAAGAGTTTAGAAAGGATAGAAACAAGTAAAAATCATGTGAAAGAAAATTCATAAAAATGAAACTAACAGATTGTATTTGTACATTGCTTTAAGTTTTTTCAAAACTCTCTGTCTCTGTCTCTCTCTGTCTCTCTGTCTCTGTCTCTCTCTGTCTCTCTGTCTCTGTCTCTCTCTGTTTCATTTGAGGCTACTAAGCTACTATTGTCCCCATTGACAGATGAGGAAACTGAGGGTCAGAAAATTTAAGTGACTTACCTGTGGTGACATAGCTAGTAGATGTCAGGTATGTGATTGATAATAATCATAACTAATATTTATATGATGATTTAAGATTTTCAAAGTGCTTCAAATATTCTTTTTTATGCTTGCAACTACCATGTGGGTAGACGCTATAATTATTCTTACTTTATAGACAGGGAAATGAGGCAGTGCCTTGCCCGGGGTCACACACATAGTAAGCATCTAAAGCTGGATTTGAACTCGGGTGTCCCTGATTCCATTCTCTGTGTCTCCAAATCTCTGTTGACTTCAACTCCAGTGCTCTTTCGACTACACCATTTTTTCTTCATCTTTGTCTTTTGTATTTAGGAAAAAAGGAAGAATATAAAGCTCCGGTTTTTGCTGAGCCAATCTCTAACTCAAAATGGAGTGCACAACTTAGGAAGAACTTTCTCCACTGAATTATTTTCCTGATTAATGTCTTTTGCAAGTTTCAATGATTTGTTGTTGTTGTTTGTCCTTCATTCTCAAAGAAGACCAATGACATCACAAGTATGATTGCTTGACTTGTGCATCAATTGGTTTTGAGTGAGTCACAGCTGTGCAAAGTCATAAGTCTCTCTCTATACAATATTGACCTCCTTTTTGCTAATCTCACATTCCAATCCTCAGATGTCTCAATGGATCTATCATCATTGTCCCTAGTCTGGCCCCTAGTTGTAAATGAGAGGAGGATGGGTCCCCAGTACAATGCTAACAGGGAGGTTTTAAAAATGAATGAATGAATGAATGAATGAATGAACAAATGAAAGAACGAATGAATCAATGAATGAATGAATGAAAAAGCAGCAGTCACAAACTTGCTATGTGCCCCTCACTGTGCTAAGTCCTGGAGGTACAAATAGAAAAACAAACAACAAGGTAGACCCTGCTCTGAAGAATCTCATACTCTAATTGAGACAGACAACACAGTCTACAGGGCAGATGGAAAGATATAGAATTTGTAAGGGGCAACCTTGAGAATGGTAAGCCTCAAAGATCCTCAGGTTGTATCCCTGTGTCACAGACGTTTGGTTCTCTCCATCTTTTTTTCACTCTTTCTACTGATAAACAAAACTAACCTCTGGGGTTTTGTTTTTCAAAAAAAACTAATAAAATTGGTAAGCCATTACATAACATGATCAAGAAAGAGAAAAAATGCAAATAAACAATTAAAAATAAAACAAGAAGACAAATTCACAAGAAAGGAAATTATTTTAAAAACAAAAAACTATACATAATTAATTATACACAATTATTTATATGCACCTGCATAATTACTCATAATCAGCACAACTGAGAAGTTAAAGAAAATTGATAAATATCTCAACTAATAAAACAAGAGCAATCTTACTTGACTCTCAGAAAAAAGCCATTGAGAAAGATATGACTCAACTACCAAGTGGGAAGACAGACACAGGAACTGGGGGAGAGACCTAGCCTAAAACTTGAGGCCAGATAGAGCTGCAAGTGAACCCAATCAAAGGTTAAAATAGCAAATTAATACCTAGACTACAAAATTATTTTCAAAAATGGAAACAAAAGCAATTTCCCTTTATGAGACAAATATGGTCCTGATACCCCAAATGCTGAAAGACAAAGAAAGAAAAGAGAATTCTAGACAATTGAGCTCATGAATGTTGGTAAAAACATTTTAAATGAAATCTTTACAAGGAAAATATAATACTGTAGACACAAATAATTCATTATGACCAACTTGGATTCCTACCAAGGATACAAGATGTTTTAACAATAGGAAAACTATTAGCATGGTTAATAATAAAAGCAACAAAGATAAAAATTATATGATTATTTCAATAGACAGAGAACATAAACATTGCTATTTGCAGATGGTATGAAAGTGTACTTAGAAAACCTCATGGAATTATTGAAACAACCAGTTGAAAGGAGAAGGAATGATTATGATCTAAAGACAAAAAGTATTGCTTATATTTTTCAAAAAAAAATTAAGGTATATGGACCACTTAAACATGTGATTATCACCAAAGTGCAAAAAAAATTGGTTTTAAAAAATTAAGATCCAAAAATTGTGTCATTCCTCCTAAGGGTCACAACATACATTAAAGACATTGTCTCATCCAACCTTCACAAAAAGCAGCCATTTCCCAATTGATGGGCATCCCCTCCATTTCCAATTTTTGCCACCACAAAAAAAGAGTTGCTATAAATACTGATACATAGATAGATAGATAGATAAATAGATAGATAGATAGATAGATAGATTCTTCTCCCTCTTCTTTGGGATACAGACCTAATAAGTGGTATTGTGGAGTTAAAAGGTATGTAGAGTTTTATAGCACTTTAGGCATAGTTCCAAATTATTCTTCAGAATGAGCGGACTAGTTCACAATTCCACCAACAATGTATTAGCCTCCCAACTTTTCCAAATGCCCTCCAGTAATGGTCGTTTTTCTTTCCTCTCACATTAGCTAATCTAACAGGTGTGAGGTAATATCTCAGAGTTGTTTTAATTTGTATTTCTCTACTCATTATTGATTTAGAGTATTTTTATATGAGTATCGATAACTTTGATCTCTTCTTCTGAAAACGGTCTACTCATTTATTTGACCCCTTATCAAGTAGGAAACATTTTTTATAAAATTTACTCAGTTCCCCATATATTTAAGAAATGAGACATTTTTCTGAGAAACTTGCCGCAAGAAAGTTTCCTAGATTCTTGTTTTCCTTCTAAGTTGGAGTGCATTGGTTTTGTTTGTGCAAAGACTTTTTCATTTAATGTAACCAAAATTATGCATTTTATATCAAGTAATGTTCTCTATCTCTTGTTTGGTCATAAACTCTTCCCTCATTCAGAGATCTGACAGGTGCATTTTTCCATGCTCCTTTAATTTAATTATGATATCACTCTTTATGTCTAAATTATATATCCATTTTAACCTTATACTGGTATATGATATGAGGTGTTGGTCTATACCTAGTTTCTACCAAACTGCTTTCCATTTTTTCCTAGCAATTTTCAAATTGTCAAATGTTGAGCTTTCTAGGACTGTAAAGTAATTTTTTGGTAGTTTAGCTGGTATGGCACTGAATAAGTAATTAATTTAGGTAGAATTGTCATTTTATTATATTGGCTCAGCCTACCCAAGAACAATTTATATTTTCCAATTGTTTAGTTCTGGCTTTATTTGTATAAAAACATGTTTTGTATTTGTGTTCATATAATCCCTGGGTTTCTCTTGGAAGGTCGACTTCCAAGTGTTTTTCTATTGCCTACAGTTATTTTAAATGGAATTTCTCTTTCTGTGTCTTGCTGCTAAACCATGTTAGTAATATGGAGAAATGCCAATGATTTGGGTGGGTTTATATGATATCTTTCAACTTTGCTAAAGTTGTTAATCATTTCAACTAGTTTTTTTAGTTGGTTCTTTAGGATTCTTTAAGTATACCATCATATAACTGCAATGAGTGATAGTTTTGTTCCCTCATTGTCCTTTTTTATTCCTTTAATTTCTTTTTCTTCTCTTGTGGCTATAGCTATCATTTCTATTACAATATTGAGTAATAGTGGTGATAATGAGAATCTTTACTTCACCCCTGATCTTATTTGGAAGGTTTCTAGTTTATCTCTATTATAGATAATGCTGGTTGTTTTAGAGAGCTACTACTTATAAATACTTGCTGATGGTTTTAGACAAATGTTACGTATTTTAAGGAAAACTCCATCTATTCCTGTGCTTTCTAGTGTATTTAATAGGAATGAATGCTTTATTTTGTCAAAAGCCTCTTCTGAATCTATTGAGATAATCACATGACTTTTATTGTTTTCATTATTGATATGGTCAACTACGCTGATAGTTTTTCTAATACTGAGCCTGCCCTTCATTTCTAGTATAACTCATAGTGTATGATCTTTGTGACATATTCCTGTAATCTCCTTGCTAGTATTTTATTTAAAAATTTTACATCAATATTCACTAGGGAAAGTGATCTATAGTTTTCTTCTTCTGTTTTTGCTCTTCCTGATTTATATAGCAGCCCTGTATTTCTGTCATAAAAGTAACTTGGTAGGACTCTTTTTTGCCTATTTTTCCAAGTCGTTCATATAGCTTGGGAATTAATTGTTCTTTAAATGTTCCCTTACGAATCCATCTGGTCCTGGGATTATTTCTTAAGGAGCTCATTGATGACTTGTTCAATTTCTTTTTCTAAGATAGGATTAGTTAAGATTCTATTTTCTCTTCTGTTAATCTGGGCAATTTATATTTTTGTAAATATTCATCCATTTCACAATATATAGCCTTGTTGTACTACTTTTCCAGTCTTAAACCAATCAGTTGTTCCATGTTTGGTTCTAACTATTGTTTCTTGGCCCACATACATGTTTTTCAGGAGACAAGTAAGATGATCTGGTACTCCTTTCTCTTTGAGAACTTGCAACATTTTATTGTGATCCATGCAAAGGCTTTAGTATAGTCAATGAAAGAGAAGTAGATGTTTTGGGGTTTTGTTTTGCTTTCTTGAAATTCCTTTGCTTTCCCCATAATCCAGCGGATGCTGGCAATTAGGTTTCTAGTTCCTCTGCCTCTTCAAAAAACGGCCTGCTCTTCTGGTGATTCTAGGCTCGCATATTGCTAAAGCCTAGCTTGCAAAATCTTAAATGAGTGCATTTGTTCAGTAATTTAAGCACATTTTGGCATTGTCCTTCTTTAGGATTTGGACATAAACTGATATTTTCCAATCCAGTGGCCACTGTTTAGTTTTCCAAATTTGTTGTAATATTGAATATGGCACTTTAGCAGCAGCAACTTTTAGGATTTTAAATAGCTCGGCTGTAATTCTGTCACTTCCATTAACCTTATTGTTGGCATTGCTTCCTATGGGAATTAACTTCTTTCTCTGAGATGCATGGCTCTAGATCAATAGCAACACCATCAGTGTTATTAGTGATGTGATGATCTTTCTTGCATAGTTCCTCTGTATGTTCTTGCCACTTCCTAATCTCATCTCCTTCTGTTAAGCCGCTACAATTTTAGTCTTTTATCATGTCCATTTTTACATGAAACATTCCCTTGATATCTCTAACTTTCTTGAAGAGATCTCGTCTTTCCCATTCTATTGTTTTCTTCTATTACTTTCCATTGCTCATATAAAAAACCTTATCTCTCGCTGCTATTCTTGGAATTCTGCATTCATTTGGGTCTCTTCCTCCTTTCCCTTTCTTTCCTCAGCTATCTGTAAAGCCTCTGCAGATAGCTATTTTACTTTCTTACTCTTCTTTTTCTTTGGAATGTTTTTTGTTGCTGCCTCTGTTGTGAACCTCTGCCCATAGTTCTTCAGATATTCTTTCAACCAGATCTAATCACTTAAATCTAGTCATCACTTCCTCTTCTTATTCATACAGGGTATCATTTAGGTCATACCTATATAATCTGATGCTTTTCCCCTACTTTGTTCCATTTAAATCTGAATTTTACAATAGAAACTCATGATGTGAGCCACAGTCAGCTCCAGGTCTTATTTTAACTGACTGTATAGTGTATAGTATTTTTTGTCACAAAGTACATGATCAACATGATTTCTATATTGACCATCTGGTGATGTCCATTGTAGAGTCACCTTTTGGGTTATTGAAAAGTGATGTTTGCTATGGCCAGTGAGTTATCTTAACAAAACTCTATTAGTCTCCGAAAAACATTCTAATCCCCCATGATGAATGTGACATCCGTTTTGTTGTTATTTCTATAAGATGTTATAGGTCTTCGTAGAACTGATCAACTCTGGCCTCTTCAGCATCAGTGATTAGAGAATAGACTTGCATTACTGTGATGGTGAATGGTTTGCCTTAGATTTAAGCAGATATCATATGGTTATTTTGAGATTATGCACCTGTATTGCTTTTCTCACTCTTTTATTGACTGTGAGGGCTACTCCACTTTTCTGAGGGCTTCTTACCCATGGTAGTATATGTAACGGTCACCTGAATGAAATTCATCCATTTCCGTCCATTAAGTTCACTGGTACCCAAGATGATGATGTTTAATCTTTCCACCTCCTGTTTGACTACATCCAGCTTACCTTGATTCATAGATTTTAAATTCCAGGTTCCTTTGCAAGATTGATCTTTACAGCATCAGACTTTCCTTTCATCACCAGACACATCCAAGGCTGAGCTTTTTTTGCCTTTGGCCCAGTGGTTTCATTCTTTCTGCAGATACTTGTAGTTATCCTCCACTATTTCCCAGTATTGTGTTGAACGTCTTCCAACCTGAGGGGCTCATCTTCTAGTATCACATCTTTTACCATTTTAATGCCGTCCATGGGGTTTTCTTGACAAAGATATTGAAGTGGTTTGCTACTTCATTCTCCAGTGGATCACCTTTTGTGCAAAGAGAGCTGTCCTCAAGCCCAGGAAGACCTGAGTTCAGCTTTCATGTCTGACACCTACCAACCAAGTGACTCTAGCAAGTCACTTCACTCTCTCACTATCATAGGTGACTCTCAAAGACCATAAATTGCAGAGAAAAATGTCCATCTGCCTTGGCACAGGGCGTCTCATCATCCATGAGTTCCTTCTATCAATAGAATCATAGGTGTGGTCCCAGCAAAATGTAGCTTGTTGAGAAAGGGGGCTGTTTTTAGCTTTGTATCCTCAGCAGAGAAGGTTCTAACATGTACTGATGGAGGAAATATCCTCAACCAAGAGCTCCCTAAACCTGAGAAATTACAGGCTTAGTCACTAGCCCTATTTCTAGCACCTAGATGTGACTGGAACATAATAAGTCACAAATAAGCATTCACTGAAAGAATGAATGAGACCACAATGCCATGATATATTCCCACCTCTGTACCTTCCCTGTCCAAGTCCAAGGACAAATGGATTCCTGTACATACAGAGAATTATTTCTGCCTCCAAGTGTCTCAGATACATAAATCTGACTAAGCAGCCAGATGTGCTTTATGCAAAATTGTATGCTCCTCATCTGTCACAACAGACAGCCTTCAAAATAGCCCATCTCTCTACTTTCAGCTTTTTCACTGGCTGTCCTCCATGTCTGGAATGTTCTTCCTCCTCATCTGTACCGCCTGATCTCCCTGGCTTCCTTCAAAATTCAGTTTAAATCCCACCTTCTACAGAAAGCCTTTTTCAGCCACTCTTAATTCCAGCACCATCCTTCCCTTAATTACTTTCCTTCTCTTAATTACTTTCTATTTATCTTGTGTATAGCTTGTTTATAAAAATCTATTTGCTTTCACCCCCATTAGTTCGTGAGCTTCATCAGAGCAGAGATTGTCTTTTGCCTCTTTTTGTTTCTCCAGTGCTTAGCAGAGTGCCTGGCACATAGTAGGTGCTTAATAAATATTTACTGATTAAAACCAGTACTGAGATAGGGAATATATCAATTCATTCTTTATCCATCCTCCAAAATGAAGCACCTTAAAGGAAATTCAGGCTCTGCTCCCCTGAGTGCTCACTAAGGTCCTGGAGAAATTCTTAGCAGACACTCAGGTATAACTTAATGCTTCATAGAATCATAGATTTTTCAACTGAAAGGGAACTCTTCTCACAAATAACCAAACTAAGTCTGAGAAGGACAGGTGGATAACAAGTGCTGAATCTGGAGTAAGTAAGATCTCAATACAAATCCTGCCTCAAATGTTTATTAGCTACATGACCCTGGGCTCTAGTTTCCTCATCTGTAAAATGAGGATGGTAATAACACCCTGCCTCAGTTTCATCTGTAAAATGGGCATGACAATTGTACCTTCTCAGGCACCAGCACACACAATAACGTGTTAAGCACTTTGTGAATTTAAGTGCAATATAAATGTTAGCTATTATGAAGAGACTTGCCTGGCATCACATAGCTAGTGTCAGAGGCAGAATTGGTTTTTACAGCCTCTCCTAGGAGAGAAGAGACATTTTAAAAGCACACAGGATCCAAAGGACAGAGGCATTCATGTTAATAACAGCTAACAATTAAATTTTGCTCTCCCAGCAACCCACAGGCAGAGATATAATATCCTGTCACTTGAAAGCAAGATGACTGTGTTTATGATCTGAGAGCAAAGGAGTGTTTTCCTACTGGGAGCAAGTCAGAACAGCAAATATTTCATCATCTCCTAGCTGCTTTCTAATATTGTCTTTGCCAAATATTCAGATAGCAACATTGTCCTGGAAACAGGAGCCCTGGCTGAGTGGGAAGTAAGCACTGGATGGACAATCTGCCTGGAGACACCTGGGCACCACTTTCATTCATCAGCAAGGCCCTGTAGGTGGAGACCTTGCCACAGCAACCAGGCACTCACAGAGGGAAGGCCCAGTCCAGACAGCTGCAGAGTCCAAAAGAAGGAAAATGGTGGGGCCAGAATCCTGCTTCAGCTCCACCAAAGGGAGCAAAAATCATTCACTTACCCAAAGAAAATATCCCCATCCCCAAAGGGAAGAGGCAAAAAACAAAGTGTCAACTCTTGGATTATATATCAGCTGTCACCATGCAGGAAATCTGAGAAAGCAATCAGAGCAGCATACAAACACACACACACACACACACACACACACACACACACACACACACACACACTGTATTTACAGATGAGGAAACTGAGACCAAAAGAGAGAAAGAGATTCACTCAATGTGGATCAATACTATTATCTATTTGATAGACAATCCTAGGTGCCCCTCATAACTCTTTCAGCCTAGTATGTAAGATCTGAAATAATTCACATCTCTCAAAATTCTGCCTTTATTTTTTTTTGCTTAAAATATTATGACTATTGGACAACTGTGGAACCCTAAGCTTCTTCCTCTGTAGAACAGATAAGGAAATTCTGGAGTACAGCCAAAGTCACAGAGAGGAATTGAATTAAAGGGCAGGGAGAAATGGTGTTAATTCTCACACTTGGGAAGAAAAGAGCAGTTTTGTTGTTGATTCTTGCAAGGAAGCTTTCAGGGAAATAGCGTATTTGCTGAGTGAGAGCAGAACTAAGACAAAAATGCATCTCTCCCCCAGATATTTGATACATGGAAAGGCTTCCTAGCTTGGGGGAGGGCTGAGGAGGAGGGAGGGAGGTCTATGAGTTTTAATTTAAAGGAAGTCTCACTTTCAGAGGAAAACCACTGGCAGGGTGAATGAGGCAGCTCTGACTTCCTCCAGTTTGGCAGCAAGGTAAGGATTCTCCAGAAGCCAGTCACTGTGGTTTGCCTCACTCCCTGATAATGACAGCTCCTGCTTCAACCCCCGCCCACGGAAAAGAAAAATCAGGACTCTAAAAATAAGAAGGAAGAAAAGAAGACCCATACTCTTGTCAATGCCAGGAACTGGGAGGTTTGGACGCGTTCCATGAGATACCCTATTATTTATTGCCCATTTCCACCCCATAGGAAGCCAGAATAAAGACCTGCCAAAGAAAAAGGAGGGAGGGGGAAGTAGAGGAAAAGAATGAGTAGAAGGGAGGGAGGGAAATAGAGACAGAGATAGTGAAAGAGAAGGAAGGGAGGAAGGGAGGACAGAAGAAGGAAGGAAGGGAGGAAGGGAGAGAAGGAAGGAAGGAAAGGAGGGAAGAAGGGAAAGAAAGAAGAAAAAGAAAGAAACAAAGAAAAAGTAAGGAAAGGAAAGGAAGAAAAACAAAGAAAGAAAAAGGAAGGAAGAAAAAGAATGAAAGAAAAAAATAAAGGAAGGAAAGAAAAAGAAAGAAAGAGGAAGGGAAGGAAGGAAAAGAAGGAAGGAAGGAAGGAAAGAAAGAAAGAGAGGGAGAGAGAGAGAGGAAAGGGAAGGGAGGAAGGAAGAAAGGGAGGAAGGAAGGAAGGAAGGAAGGAAGGAAGGAAGGAAGGAAGGAAGGAAGGGAGGAAGGGAGGAAGGAAGGGAGGAAGGAAGGAAGGAAGGAAGGGTGAGCTAGGAACTGGGGATATAAATATGAAAGTGAAACATCTCCTGCCCCCGAAGAGTTTCCATTCTACAGGAGGAGACAACAAGTACCTGGGTAGGCACAGCCAAAATCTCTACCCAGCAGATACAAAGATGGAGATTGAAGCAGCTGGGGATTTGGAGGAGTATCATGTAAAAGTGGCACCTGAGCTGAGTCTTGAAGGAGATCCCTCAGTCTAAGAGATGGAAAGGAAACATTTTCTAGGCAAAAGGACAAGCCAGCATAAAGGCATGGAGCTGGAAGGTGGAATCAGAGCAATGATGAATAGTTAGAAGCCCAATTTGACCAGAATGTCGAGTGAATGAAGAGAAATAATGTGTAAAAGGACTGCAGAGGCAGGGCAGAACTGAGTGGAGAAGGGCTTTAAATGGAAAATGAGTGGAGCTGCTATTTTCTTCTAGAGCTAAGGGAAGCCCTGGAGTCACTGAGTGCACTTTGGAAAAATCACTTTGGCAGCTGTGGGAAGGGTGGGTTGGAGCACAGGTGAAGCATGGAGACCAGTTATAAAGCTAATGTAATAGTCTAGGTGAGAAGTGATGAGGGTCTGAACTGAAGTAAAGGTTCCTTGAGTGGAGAGAAAGTGATGAATGGGAGATGTGATAGTGGTAGGAATGAGGTTTTTGTTGCTGGGAGTGTGAAGGAAGTGTGAAAGGGGATAGAGGATGATGCTGAGATTGCCCACCTGGGGGATGAAGAATGGCAGTGCCCTGGATAGTAATAGGGAAATTGTGGTGATGGAGGTAGGAGTTACCACAGTCCTATAGCCTTGGCCTTGGCCTGACAATAACATCCCTTTGAGGGTAAGAACTATATTATTCATCTGCCACTCGTTACTTCACCTATGGCTAATGATCTCCTACCACCTGTTTCTCTCCTATCTATGTGTTACTCCATCACTCACCACTGAGAAACGGTTTTTCTCCAACCCTCGTCTCCCATTTTCTCATCCCCATCTCCTCCAACTCTACTCCTCCCATATAGCACTCCAACTCTGCCCAGCCCTACCACTGTGCCCTCTGAAATTCCTGTTCTATAGTAAACAACTCTCCATTCTGGAAGTCTCTCTCATGCTCCATCCATCTGCTAGCACTCATGAGACCTGGCTTTCTCGCCTACCCCCATATGATGCTACATCCCTGGCCATCCTTTCCAGCATCAGCTGTACTTTCACTGCCAACCCCCCAGAACAGTGGCCCTAATGGGGTAGTCAGTATATTACTTGTACCTCATTGTCACTTTCAGACTTTCCCTTTAGCACTATCACTATACAATCAGTACCTTATAGTGGATAGGACACTGGACTTGGAATCAGGAAAACCTAGACTCAAATGTGACTTCAGACACAATAGCTATGTGATTCTGGATAAATCGCTTAACCTCTCTGGGATAGTGATCCTTCATCCTCAAAATAAATAGGTTAGATTCAGTAGCCACTAAGGTCCCTTCCAGATTTACGATCTTTGATCCTATCATATTCTCCTTTGGTGTTCACTCAATTGAGATTTTCCATCCAATCCAGATGATGGCAAATGTTGTCTAGTGGTCCCCAGGTCACTTTTCACCTCTCTCATTTCTGGCATAAAGACTTCAGCAGTCATACTCATGCTCTCTTAAATTCTTAAACTTCCCAGTTCCTCAGTTGGCTTAAGCCCCATGACCTCCTCCTTCACTCCACCTCAGATACACATATGAAATGGTCACACTCTGAATCTTACCATTACCCACATGTGCTCCACATCCTTAAACAAAATCTGACATTGCTTAGTCCAGTCACAACTATCTATCATTCCATCTCTTCCTCCACATCACCTCTCTGAAACCTCTTCTTATCTATCATCTCAATCTCCAATTCCTCCACCCCTCCGTACTTTCTTAGGACATTACCCACTTCCCAATCTTAATCCTATAGTTAAACAATTCAACTCCATGTAGTCATCTACACTCAAACCCCATTCCCTTGGTCCTATCACTGTTCATACTTTACCAAACCCTATTCTGGGATTTCCTATCTACCATCATACTACTGGAAGAAGCCATAAAATTATATTAATGAGTGCACTGTATGTTCATGTCATGTTGTTTCAACAATCTGGCTAGCAGCTGCTGTGAGGGTGTAAAGCCAACAACAACCAGCTCACAGAACGCTGCAAGCCCAGGTCCTTTTCATCTGCTTTATTAAGGAAAGCAACATTAAGGGGTTAACAATCTTACTTTAATCCAATATACAAATATCATTTACTTAGTTCAGGGGAAAAAACCAGCACCCTGAATTACAGACCAAATACAATTTGTAGTTATCAACATCTGGGTATACAGCTGGAGAGCTCATTATAACAGCTGGCCCAGAGTCACACACCACTCCTGCTGTGGCTCAGAGTTCCGAGAGAGAACGCTAACCTCTGCGCTTATATATCCTGTTCAGGGCCACAACCTCACCCAAGCTGGGAGTGGAGGAGTTCCCCACCCCAAATATCACATCAGATACAAATCAATGGCTCCCAGTTGTTTCAGTGCTGAGACATACAAAAACATCCCACTTTATCTGCCCCATTCAAACAAAGGCCAAAATCATTAAAGGTCAACAGCAAAATGTCCCACCTTAATTACTATTACACATGTTCAAGTGGGCTTTCACTGCTGTAAGCTAATGTTTTTGTTCTCCACTAATCAGTTCCCCATCCTGCTCCCCACAGGAGCTATTCCAAATATTATCTTCTCTCTTCTTTCACTACCCCCCCCCACCCATCAGCTGAAGATTACACCTAATTTTGCTATCACTGAGCACCACCAACTTCCAGCTTCCCAGGTACATAATCCTGGCACATATCCTCAACTCCTGACTCTTCCTCACCCCACATAGCCACTAAGTTGCCAAATCTTGCCCCAGCTCCCATGGGTTGGATTTTCTCCTCTATGCAGATGACTTACAATCTTTACCAAGATCTTTGCTTCCACATCACTAATTGCCTACTGGACATTTATTCCAGAGACATCCAAAACTCAACATAACTAATACACCTTATACCTTAATGCACTTTATTTTACTGAGAAAATTAAGGCCATTTGCTGCAAATTCCTTCTTATCCCCTTCTTTTTATTTCAAACCCCCTTGACATCATCCACTACTCTCTCTTCCTTTCTCCGAATCTCTGACAATGAAATGGCCCTTCTTGTCAAAACTAACCCCTTTCAATGCACTGTTGATCATATTGGTTTCTATCTTTGCCAGGAGATTCTCTCCATCATCTTTTCACTCCTCCCTAATCTTCAATCTCTGCCTATCAAATGACTCCTTCCCTTCTTCCTACAAACACATTCAAGTCTACTTTAGCCTTTCAAAAACCCTCACTAAAGCTTGCCCCACGTCCTCAAGCTATTGTCCCATATCTCTCCTCCCCTTCTTGGCTAAACTCCTTGAGAAATCAACCTACACTCACAGTCTCCACATTCTTTCCTCTAACTCCTTATCTCTTTGTAGTCTGGCTTCTGACTTCATCATTCAAATGAAACTCCTCTCTCCAAAGTTACCAATGCTCTCAGTTGCTATATCTAGTGGCCTTTTTTAAATCTTCATGTTTTTTAACATATCTGCTTCATTTGACTCTATTAGCCCCTCTTTTCCTGGATATTCTCTCTTCTCTGGGTTCTTTCCTGATTCTCCTCTTAACTGTCTGACTTCTCCTCATTCTCCATTTTTGGTTCATCATCCATAATATACCTTTTTAATGATGAATGTTCCCCAAAACTATATCCTGGGTTCCCATCTCTTCTTTCCCCACACTCTATGACTTGGTGACCTCATTGGTTCCTGTGGATTTAATTTTCTTCTGTATGCAGATGACTCAAAGTCTTCCCCTAAGACTTCAGTCCCACATCATTAATTGCCAACTGGTCATTTTAAACAGAATGTTTCAGAGATACCCCGGACTCAATATAACCAAAACAGAACTCATTAGCTTTCCCCAAAACCCACCAACTATCACTTGCTACCACCATTCCTCTAGTTTCCCCTTGTATATATCCTGCCTCCCCATTCTTCCTCACTCCATATATCCAATTAGTTGCCAAATCTTATCATTCTTATCTCCATGACATGTTTTACATTCAACCCCTTCTTCCTATTCACACAGTCACCACCTTGGTCCAGACCTTTATCACCTCTCATCCAGATTATTGTAACCTGACTGGTTTCACTGCTTCAAGTCTTTCTACACTCCAATTCATCTTCCAGAAGGGAGCATAAGCAGTTAGTAAGTGCCTACTATGTGCCTGACATGGTGCTAAGCACCTTAAAAATAATGTCTCATTTGATCCTCACAACAACCCTGAGAAGGAGGTGCTATTAGGGTCCCCATTTTACAGGCAGAGAAACTGAGGCATATAGAGAAGAAATGACTTGCCCAAAATCACACTCTAGTAAGTGTCTGCAGACAAACTTGAACTCAGGTCTTCCTGATTCCAGACCTAGAGTTCTATCCATTGTTGCATCCCCTAGCTTCCAAAGAGATGTTCCTTAATCATGGATATGATCATGTGCCCTCTTTACTTAACAAACTCCTTTGGCTTCCTATTGCCTCTGGATTACAATAAAAACTCCCCCATTGGTTTTTCAAACCCCTCACAGCCTAGCCCCACCAGGAAATTTTGACAATCACTTCAGTTCTTCACCTTGGATTCATTTTCAGAGTTTCTTTCAAAACAAACTTGGATTTTCAGATTAGACTCTCCAAATTAGTCATTTTAAATTGTGTGCCCCGTATGAAACACCCACTTTCATTTTGACTCTTTTGTCCTCTTTCTCCTGCTAAGCCCATGGAATACGTGAGGTGATGAGATACTCTTTCACTCACCCACTCCAAGAGAACCTCTTCTCCTAACATCTAATTGGGCAAAATGAAGGTTGTTGGAGGTTCAATCAGCCCTGGATGTGGAAAGAAAGCTTTTGGAGAAGTGAGGGAATCAATTGTATTAGGGGACTGAGATGATCCACCAACTCCCCCAGTCAAAGTGATATAGTCAAAGAAACTAATAGGTAGGTTACAAAAGAAATGAGGCCAAGTGAGCAGTATGGACGTGGCATCCTTAGAATAGAGGTGCCAAGTGATGCAAGGCAGCTAGGTGGCACCACAGTGGACACAGCACTGGAGCTGGAGTCAGAAAGATTCATCTTCCAGAGTTCAAATCTGGCCCCAGACACTTACTAGCTGTGTGACCCTATTTGCTTCAGTTTCCTCGTCTATAAAACGACCCCAAATGGAGTCAGGAAGAGTCAGACACAACTGAAAAATGACCAAACGAAAAGAACTGACACACTATGTGGGCTCATCTATGATTGTGTCTGTTTTTTAAATTTACTTTTGAACAGATCTGGACTGCTTGCCTTATTGGGACATGAGTCCAGACAGTTTGTCTGAGGTCCTTATGGTCTGTAGATCCATAGGATAAGCTTTGACTACAGGCCTCAAAGCCTTGAGCAAACAACCCCAAGGGCTTTGTCTCTTGAGGAGCTCCACACCTCTTCGGGTTTTCTCTGAGTTTATTTATTTCTTTAAAAATTAAAATGTAAAAGCTAGCAAGTAATCAAAAAGTGCCAAAGAATCCGTATAATATTTTCAAAGGCTATTAGGCCTAAACTTGACTCTATATCAGTCCTACTGTCCCTGGTAAGGAGTTCATTCAGTCTTCATCAGGCCTTTTGGTCCTTATGTGAGTTCATTTGGCCTTCACCAGTCCTAATATTCCTAGCAAATACAGAATTTGCATCTCCATTTAGAGTGTCCTATGAGTTTTGCAGGCACTTATTGGGGGAATGTGCAGTGTCCTATGTGTTTCAGGGAGTCATCGGAAACCTTTGTCCAGACTTAGAAATCTTCAGTGATTTGGAGCACCATTGTGTTGCAGGAATGCAGAGGAATTTTTCCCACATAGTTCCCCTATCTCTTTTAGACCAGATTTTCTCTGGAAAGGTAAGGAAAGGGGGACATGGAGAGAGATAACTTAAGGGGTTTTTTCCCTCATCTTTGCCTTTTTTTCAGTTCATTCATGGCTTCAGGAGCCTCAAGACAATGGTAATTTATAAAAATTTTGTAAATGACATCATTAAGTTTTATAAACATGAACTTAGAAGTAAATGTAATTCTATCCCCAGGTCCATGATAGCCATGATAGATCTGGAATATTATGGAAAACTGAATTTCCAGATAGTTAGACTTTGCTAGGATTCTTTAGTACAAGACTCTCAAAAGATTGAGCCTCCTCAAGGCACCAGAATGCTCTATAGAATTGCAATTCTCTTGGGAAAAGCAAATTTTTAATTTAGAAAAGAGTATGAAAAAAATGACAGAAAGAAATTGATATAATCTACTGATGTAATAAAAAATAAGGGGTATATAACAGAGGTCCTAAAGTGTTCCTATAGTAAACAAAGTGCAGAGTTGCATCTATGCCCCGTTATGCCTTTATAAAGTATGAAGAAGTTCCTCTGATGGAACTAGAGGGACATCTAGTTATTGCCTGGCTGAAAATTAGTCATGCCCTCTGAGGCCTGTACAAAGCTGATGTTGGCAGCCCTGGAAACAGTTTAGGAAATCCAGAAAGGAAGCAATTGAAATGTGACCCCTGTACCTCTACCAGAGGGCATTGGGAGACAGGGGTAAAAGGATTGCTTCAGTCATTTGCCTTGCATGTAAGCTACTCACCCAGTAGGAAATAGAGAACTCAGTAGAGAGAAAAAGAGAGACAGTGTGGGAAAGGAAGAAATTTCAAGGAACATGATTCAAGGGAGCATTACCCGTGAAAATTGGGCACAAAGCTTAGGAAAAAAGCAGTCCAAGAAAGAGCCAGGTGAGGAACCTGCCCAGTAGGGATTCTGTACCCTTCAACATGAGGACACCAGGAGAAGGGAAAAGACTTCAGGGTTTTGCAGTACCAGAAGCATGAGATACCCTGACCACATGTGGCCCATGCACAAATGCCTTAATACCAATGTACTCTAAGCTTGTGCTCTTCCTCACTGATGCTGTATGAATTTGGGGACAATGTGCCCCCCAAGTTAATGAGGGAAATGGTTTTAGCTACTGTTCTTGCTATGTTATCCCAGTAAATACCTAGTAAGTAGCATTGATCTAGTGGTGTCTACTGGTTAACAAAGGTAAGTCCTCCAATGGGGGTTTGTACACTATAGCTTTGAATAAACACATAGCATGCATTGGAAACCAAGGGATTAGCCACGAGCTAGGAGAATCAGCCCATGAATGTTAGTGCTGAAATAGAGGTAGTCCCAGAACTGTCAACCATTATAGATGAGAAAATTGAAACCAAGAGAGGTTAAGACCAATATTTAATATCTTGTTCTCTAGAATGCTTGAATGGGGCCTGAAGGTCCACTTCTTCTTCAGAGAAAACCTGGACATAAGGCAAATTTTGAATTTCCCTGTGGAAACACTGAATGGAGATATGAGCCAAAGAAAATTACTTAGATAGAAAGCCCACGGTTTAAACCCAGTTTATGGGAGTCCAGAACCTCTATCTGGGGCCACCAGTAAAGCAAACAAAATCCCTTTTCCTACCAGCTTTCTGAAATTTAGGTAGATATTCCCTGATTTAAACCCTGACCTTGACCCTATGCCACATCAAGATGTTATTAATTGAAATGCTAATCTGCTGGATTTTTTTTGAGCCCCTGGGTACCTGGGATACCTTTACAATGAGTGGCTGCATTGACGGGGATTTTTCTCATATTTCATTCAGGATGATTTACGACCAAATCTACCAAACCATGAAGGGTATAGCTGATTTACAGATGAGAAAACCAATGACCTAAGAGTAGAAAAAAATGCCCATGGTCATAAAATTAGAAAGGAGCAGAGTCAAGATTCGAATCTAGGTCTTCTGATTTCATGTCTTGAACTTTTAACAATTAGAGTTGCCCCTTAAAAAAAAAGATAAATGAGAGTGTACCTCCCTCCCTTCTTTGAAGAAGTGGGTGATTATGTAATCTTTGGAAGAGAAAGGTTTTTAGTGATTCTTTTTGCTTGTTTTGGTACCATTTACCAAATAAATACTTCATGGTGAAAAACAAAACAGATATTTACAAGTGGATGGGTTGCCTCCAGAGGTAATGGATAACCACTTCTTGGAGTGTTTCAAGGAAGAGCTAGATAACCACTTGTCAAGTATGTTGTAATAGAGATAACATGGGAGCATTTACACTTTGGAAATTGGCAAATGCTATAAAAATCAAGGCTTTGTTTATTGCTTTGTTGATTTCTAGACTTAAGAAAATGAAGCAGATTAAACTTTAAAGTATGTCATGTACACATTTTTTTTCACAGACAGTTTCCTATACATCTCTGCAAGGAACTCTCCCTTCCAATGAACTGCAATCTCTCCAGAGACCTGTACAGATCATGCAGTCCACCAAATTTCTGGGTTTGAAATACATTGTAATCCTTCTTCACTAAAGCAGGTAAAGGCTTGAGGTTGTTGGAAAGTCTATCAAACATCCCCTCTGGAGGAGAATATCTCTTCTCTGAATTTCCCTATTGCTTTCTGGCTGAACAAATTACACCTGGTGCTTATCATCTGCAGCTTTGTGAGAGAGAGAGAGAGAGAGAGAGAGAGAGAGAGAGAGAGAGAGAGAGAGAGAGAGAGAGAGAGGGAGAGAGAGAGAGAGAGAGAGAGAGAGAGAATAATAAATGAAGAGTATTTATTATTAAGCTCCTACTATGTGCCACTGTACTAAGCACTGGAGATAAAAATATAAGCATACAAGCATGACAGTGCCTCTCCTCAAGGAGCTTACATTCTAATGGGGTAACACTACATATGAAGGTGTCCTGAAGGATTGTATCTATAGTGGGTATAGTGAGGAAGCTAGAGGAGGCATTGTAGAGGTCTATGCCCTGGCAATATAGGGCAAAAGAAAACCCTCATCTTTCAGAACTATGAGGAGGAAAAGCAATTCATGGGGAGGGGGCTCAAGCTAACTATAGAGAGATTTTATATTTTAATGATTTGTTAATATATTCTAGACCATACCTACTAGACCTCATTGAACCTAGATGCCGCCACATGCAGGAGTGCCAATGGAAGGCATGTTGTGGCAGGGAGGAGGTTACTCACAGGTAACTGGAGCACTACCTGGTGGCCAGTCAATATTCTATCATCCCCCTCAACTGGTTAAATGATTGCAAATCGTGTGACAGTTTGTTTTTTTTTTTTTTTCGGGAGTGTGATCCTGGTCAAGATCCCTGCCTGGACCTCAGTTTCCATCATCTATAAAATAAAGTGTTGAATGAGAGACACACTTGTCTCACTTTCTACTGAAGTCCCTCCTAGACTTAAATCCATGATCCTATGATCTTATAAGCCTTCTCACTGCCCTTATAATCTTATGACCTAGGTTCAAATGCTGTCTCAGATACTCACTAGTTCCATGACAATGGACAAGTAGCTCAACCTTTCTAAGTCTGATTCTTCATCTGTAAAAGGGGTCTTATGGTGTGGTTTCAAGGTTCAGGTAAGATAAGAAACATAAAGGACTTTGCCAACTGAAAAGCACCATTTGTTGTTTGTTGTTCAGCCATGTCCAACTCTTTGTGACCCCATGGACCATAGCATGCCAAGCCTTTTTATTCTCCCCCATCTCTCAAAGTCTGTCCAAGCTCATGTTCATTGCTTGCATGACACTGTCTATCCGTCTCCTCCTCTGCCGTCCCCTCTTCCTTTTGCCTTCAATCTTTCCCAAAATCAGGGTCTTTTCCAATGAGTCCCATCTTTTCATTATGAGTCCGAAGCATTTAAGCTGCAGCTTCAGTATTAGACTTTATGATGAATAACCTGAATTGTTTTTTATTAGTCATTCCAACTTTTTGTGACCCCATTTGGGGTTTTCTTGGCAAAGATACTGGAGTGATTTAACATTTCCTTCTCCAGCTTATATATTTTATAGATGAGGAAACCAAGACAAGCAGGCCTAAGTGACTTGGCCAGGGTCACACAGCTAGTAAGGGTTCCATTCTGGCCCAGGAACTCAGGTCCTCCTGACTCCAGGGCTGAAACTATGCGTTGCACCATCTAGCTGTCCTGAAAAGCATCTCATAAGTGTCAACTTGTTTTCATCGTAAGCTGTGATCCAGAAGTCTAAGAACGCTAAGTCTAAGTCTACTCAAGAGATGGTATGCACACCAGCCTGGCCAGATCAGAGTTCTTTGGATCAGTAACTGGATTTAAGACTGGAAAGCCTTGAATGCCAACCTACAGAGGCCAAAGAAGCCTCAAAAACCAGGCTGAAGAGGATGGACTTTCTATTCCAAAGTAAAGAATCATTAGAAGCTTTTAAAAAGAGGAATAACATGAGAGAAAGATATTCTAGGAACGTCAATCTGATAGCAAGGGAAGACAGGGAGAGCTTAGAAGGAGGGAGATCTGAAACATGAGTGAGGAGGAGCCTAGGGTGCCTTTTGTAAAAATGGGAAAGTCAAGAGGAATGGGAATACAAGGGGCTTGGGTTTGGGCTGGTTGAGTTTGAAGTGGTGAGGATATCCCAGGAAGAAATGCCTAACAGGAAGCTGAGGACCAGGACAATACAAAAATTTAGAATTGAAAAGGAGCTTAGAAATCATCGAGTCATGGATCTCAAGCCATAAGGAACCTTAAAGGCCTTCTAATCCAACCTCCTATTTTACAGATGAGCAACCTGAGACCCATACAGATAAAGGGACTGGTCCAAGGTCATAGGGTAGTAATGTCAAAGGTAGATTTGAACACAGACCCTTTGACTCTAGAGCCCAAGGTCTTTTCCCTATACCATGGCATTTCTAGTCTAATCCACTGTGATATAGATGGGGGGAAGGAATAGGTTTGTGGAAATGCTTTACACACTATCTCATTTGAACCCCATAAAAGCCTTGTGAGGTAGGCGTTACAGGTATTATTATTGTTGTTTTACAAATAAGGAGACAGGTTCAGAGGTGGTAGGCAAGCATGAGCTCAAATTTAGTCTCCCACAAGGACTAGTCATGTAAGTCACTTACATCTCTGTTCCTCAGTTTCCTGATGTGGAAAATGAAGGGGTTGGACTAAGATCCCCTCCAGTTCTATGATTCCATCACAATGATGGAAAAGCTGAGGCCTGGTGCAGTTAAAGAACAGACCCTTCATTGTACAAGGCAGCCTTGAGAAGCCACTTGGGTTCCCAGCTGCTGCCCCCCATCCCTTTGTCGCTCATCAGTACCCAGAAGCCCACTGTGTCCTGCCAGCTTGCCAGTGAGAGAGCACAGTGCCCTCTGCCAGGGCTGCCTGCCCCCTGCCCTGCCCTGAGCTTCCTTTCTTTCTGGGGGCAGCGATGCCCAGCCCGGCCCCGGGCATGCCTGCAGACTTTCCCCCACCCCCAGCCTCCAGAAGCCCTGGGAAACTCGTTGCTATGCAGCCTGAGCCAAACGCCCTCAGAGTCACCTGACTTCCTCCCTCCAACACTGAAGAGTCATCCAACTTAATTTCCCTTTGTGCAATAAAGCCCTGAGAGGAAGCTGTAATGGGCTGCATTATGTAATGGTCCGATTAAAAATAGCAGGCCTGCCGCAGAGCACTTCCTTCCTCAGGCCTAGTAACCCCTGCTCAGAGGACACACACTGGTTACCCCAGCAACCCCCAGAAATGACGCTGGGGGAGAAATACAACAAAAAGACCTTTTCGGGCTCCTTTAAGGAAGGTCTGCTTTCCAGCCAGCGATCCCGTGAAGGCAGAATGGGCAGCCCCTTAGCGATTCTGCTCAGGTGCCCATGACCTTGCAAAGCCGGCCCAGCAGGCTTTCATGGGCCTGTTTCCTTTTTCCTTGTTCCTTTGAAAGACAGACAGAAAGAAGGGGGGCGAGGAGGCACTTCAACTGGTCGTTTTAACAATTAAACAACAAAGCGGAATGCTTGATTGAAGATGTATTGTAGCAATCTTCCCCCGAAAAATAGGGTTTTTTCTTCCTCTTTTCCATCTCCAGACTCTTTAAAAACATACACTTGGTTTCAGGAATGATTTTTCTGTTCTCCCAGCTTGTTAGAACTCAGGACATTGCTGTCCAGAGAATGCCTGATCGAAAGAGCAGGGCCTTCCCAAAGGAAGCATCCCAGCCAGAGAGTTTGAAAGAGAATTCTCAGATGCTGACTGGGCTGTGAGCAGGAATTGGAGAAGGAGGCCCTCTGTCCCAGACAGGAAAGGCTGCTCTCCTCTCTGCTGAGCTGGGCTAAACCAGAGAGGGGGGCTCCTCTGGGTCGCCATCAACACTTGGCTCTTCCCCTTATAAACCTCTGCACTGCTGATCACAAAATGCTCCAGATAGGAGCAAAGCCTTCCTGGGTGTCTGAAACAGCCCCAATAGCTCAAATTCGAATAGGAACAATGTCTATGCTCCAAGAGTCACAAACACATACGATTTCAGTCCTACCACCTATGGATAATACTAATTAAAGGACATAAGATATAATGAGAAGATAGACAGAGGACCTACGTTTGACTCAATCAATCAACCAATAAGCATTTATTAAACGCTTACTATGTGCCAGGCACTGCACTAAGTACAAAAGGAAGCAAAATTCAATGTCTGCTCTCAAGGTGCTCACAGTCCAATGGCGGAGACAACATGTAAACAACTATGTGCAAACGAGATATAGGCGCACGATAAATTGTTGTTCAAGTCCAACTCTTTGTGGCCCCATTTTGGGGCCTTTCTTGGCAAAGATACTGAAGTGGTTTGCCATTTCCTTCTCTAGCTCATTTTACAGATGAGGAAACTGTGGTCAATAGGGTTACATGATTTGCCCAGGGTCACACAGCTAGTAAGTGTCTGAGATCAGATTTGAACTGAGGAGGTGAGTCTTCCTGATTGCAAGCTCAGCGTTCTAGCCACTGCACCACCTAACTGTTAAATGGCAGGGTGGGGGGGGGGGCAGTTAATAAATAAAAGAGAGTCATTAACATTAAGAGGCAACAGAAAAGGCTTTTTGTGGAAGGTGAGCTATGAGTTGAGATTTGAAGGAAGCCAGGAAAGTCAGGTGGCAGAGATGAGTATGGAGAGAATTCCAAACGTGGGGACAAGCAGTGAAAATGAACAAAATCAGGAGACAGAATGTCTTCTTCAAGGAACAGTGATGAGACCAGTGTCACTGGATCCCAAAGTACATAATGGGGTCGGGGTGGGGCAGGAGAGTAAGGAATAAGTAGATAGAAAGGTAGCAGGGGCTCAGGTCAGGTAGGCTTGGAATCCTGGCCTCCCACTGTGTGGCCTTTAGCAATCACTTCTCCCTTTGGAGACTCAGTTTCTCCCTCTGTGAAATGAGGGGGTTGGACTAAGGTTACTTCCAGCTCTAGATCTGTGTTCATATTCATATTCGCCAGTACTCTCTGAAGAATGATGTTAATGTGGTGACACCAGTGTTCAGATCTCTGAGCACTGTTAGATATAACACAATTAAATAATTCTTTCATATAATACATAATAATTCTTTCATGTAATATAAAGTAATTCCTGAAATGCTACCAAGTTTGTCTTCATTAAAATGCCAAATACTTTTTACTTAAGAGAAATGTCAAATGCCTAGCAAAATTGATGGCTTGTTTTAAATTCAATTCAACAAGCATTAATTAAGTACCTACTGTATGTCAGCCACTATGCTAGGTGCTAGGGATACAAGATTAAAATGAAATCATGTCTGCTTTTAAGGGTGAAAAGGAACAGAAGATAGTTCAGAATGCAAGGCAATATTGGAACCACTGCTTTAATTTTAATACATACTTTAAAACTACCAAACTGTACGTAATAGCAATTTACAGTGTTGTATACAATCTTTCTTATGTTGTTCTATATGTAAAGAACTGGTTGTGGTTCATTGTTTTTCTTCAAGTTTATAATAAAAGAAAGTCTAAATGAATTAAATATAAACAATCAAAAGAAGAAGAAGAAAGAGGAGGAAGAAAGGGGAGGAGGAATAAGAGAAAGAACATGAACTAGAAGAAGAAAGGGAGAGAGGAAAAAAGGAGAGAGGAAAGAAAGGAAAAAAGAAGGAAGAAAGGAAGGAAGGAAGGAAGGGAGGGTGGGAGGGAGGAAGGAAGGAAGGGAGGGTGGGAGGGAGGAAGGAAGGAAAGGAGGGTGGGAGGGAGGAAGGAAGGAAGGAAGGAAAGAAGGAAGGAAGGAAGGAAAGAAGGAAGGAAGGAAGGAAGGGAGGGAGGGAGGGAGGGAGGGACGGAGGGAGGGAGAACAATAGTATTTACATAGTTCTTTAAGGTTTGCATATGGCTTACAAATATTATTTCATTTTATCCTTACAACAACCCTGCAAGGTAGTTATACTATAATCCCCATTTTACTGATGAGAAAACTGAGTCAGACAGACTCAAGAGTCACATAATGACCAGAGTCATATAGTGACAATATACACCATTCTCTTGGTTCTGCTCATTTCACTCTTAATTATTTTGTACAAGTCTCTCCATGTTTTTCTGAGACCATTGGGCTCATCATTTCTTACAACACAGTAGTATTCCATCACAATCATATGCCACAACCTGTTCAACTATTCCCCAATTGAAGGGCATCCCCATCATTCATCTTAGTGAAGGAAAAGAGGAGGCCTCCAACTGAGAGGGCAGAGGGAGAGGAAAGGGTGAGAGGCTTAAAGGGAGAAGAGGTTTGGAGCAGTCCATATGGGGAGTTTGCCAGTCCATTAGAGAAAAGGAATAGGATTGTCTTGGTTCACTGAGGGCTCAGTCAAGATTTTATATCATACTTGTAGTGGATCCATAACTGAGGGGCTTCTGCCAGCTTCATTCAGCAATGCATGAGTAGAAACAGAGGAGGAGGATGATGAAAGTAATCCAAGGATGAAGTTTGGAAAGTCATGGGCAGCATCAGTTCTAGGGAGTGAAGGATGCAGGAACAAAGGACTGGGTAACTCTATGGTCGAGACTGGGAAAGGAAGTAAGTAAAGCCAGAAGCAGTGTGGAGGAATGGCTAGAGTCTTAGATTCAGAAAGTGCTGGATTCAGGTCCAGCATCTGATGTAAATAAGCTATGTGGGTACTGAGGGGGTGGAGAGACTGATGGACAAAGAAAAGGTTTAGGAGTAAAGAGGCAGAGGAAGAGATGGAATGGTGGGAGATTATGGTCAAATAGCAGAATCTCAGAGTTATTGATCGTGTGTGAAACTCTTGGGGGTGATGGCAAGATCACAGATGTGACCTGAATTACATGGGATTAAAGTGCAGTAAGGCCAAGGTCATGGGAGTCATAGAGACAATGAACCTGAAAGCTAGGGTGGTCAAGGGAAAGTAGACATAGATTGAAATCTCATTCTCTAAGGACATCAGGTGAAGTGGAGAGGAAGACCAAGCCAGCTATTGAACTTTTGAGAAGAGAAGACAAATGGCCTGAAGGCCATGAGGACCTGGATCACGAGGGAGATCTGGAGACTATATGGAGAGAGAAGGGAAGTGGTCTCCAGACAGAACCTTGGGGGATGTCATGCATAGGGGACCAGACCCAAAGGAAAAATCAAGTGTAGCAGCCAGACAGTATTCAGGCTATAGTACTTTTTCATCTTTCATCAGAGTGATTTTTTTAAAGTAGCCAAAAAAGAATCAGAAAAATACTTAATTCTTTAGAAAAAAAAAATTTATGTGCCCTCTTTTCTCAACTCTGACTCTCATGGTCCCTTAAAAGCACTAGAATATGTTCATTAGAATCATTTGTTCACCTGTACCCAATAACAGTGCACCAAGTAGGCATCTACGTGGCCCAAAGGGAAACTAGGATTGGATTGTTATCTGCTTACATGATCAATAGTGGCAGCCAAACTGGAGAAGGCCTTCAGAAAGGAGTAATCAAGACCACTTGGGTAAAGTCTCAACACTGGTACATAATGTGTGTCTCTGAGCAAGTCACGTAACCTCTGTTTGCCTCAGTTTCCCAAACTCTAAAATGGGCATAACAGTACTTCCCTTGCAGGGTTATCATAAAAATCAAATGAGAGACAAGGGGGTGGAGCCAAGATGGCAGCTAAAAAGCAGGGACTTGCTTAAACTCCCTCACAAATCCCTCCAAACACCTATAAAAACGGCTCTGAGCAAATTCTAGAGCTGCAGAACCCACAAAATAGCAGAGGGAAACAGGTGTCCAGCCCAGGAGAGCCTGGATGGTCTCCAGAAAGGGTCTATCGCATGGTGCTGAGAGCGGAGGGCAGCCCAGCATGGGCCACACTGGGACAGACCAGACCCAGAGTCAGCCAGCTGGAAGAGGCCTTAGGGCCATGAATCATCGAGCTGTGGCAGTTACCAGACTTCTCAACCCACAAACGCCAAAGAGCAGGTTAGAGGAAAACTGCGGGATTGAGTTGAGAGCCATCTGGCCTGCCAGCTCTGGGGGTGGAGTAAGTGGTGCAGCAGTGGCTGTGGTAGCAGCATCAGGAAGCACCTGAGACTGCTTCCAGAGCACCAGCCTCAGCTGCTTCCTGAGTCCCTGGCTCATGAGTGGGAGGAATCTAGCAGCAGATCAGAGTGGAAATACAAGGAGTGCCTTGTGGACACAAAGGCAGATTCTCTTGCTATGCCCTGCTTGGATCTGTATTGTGGTCCTGGTTGGCAGTTCTTGGGGGAGGAAGAGCACTGCTGTGACAGAGCCTGCAGTGACAGTGGACTAGAAGTAGCTCTGAAAACAGCAGTGCTTGGACCCTAAAGCTTGGGACAAAGTACTCTCTACTCTACAAGCAGTCATATCCTGACAAAAAGCTCAAGGGTCAAGTAGTTGGCTAGGAACATGAACAGGCAGCAAAAACGAACTCAGACTCAAACTCAAACTCTAGATTCCTTTTTTGGTGACAAAGAAGACCTAAACAGAAGAAGTCAAAAAAGTCAAAGACCCTACATCAAAAGCCTCCAAGAAAAATACAAATTGGGCTCAGGCCACGGAAGAGCTCAAAAAGGATTTGGAAAAGCAAGTAAGAGAAGTAGAGGAAAAATTGGGAAGATAAATGAGGGTGATGAAAGAAAATCATGAAAAATAAGTCAATGACTTGCTAAAGGAGACCCCAAAAAATGCTGAAGAAAATAACACCTTAAAAAATAGACTAACCCAAATGGCAAAAGAGCTCCAAAAAGCCAATGAGAAGAAGAATGCCTTAAAAGGCAGAATTAGCCAAATGGAAAAGGAGGTCCAAAAAACCACTGAAGAAAATACCACCTTAAAAATTAGACTGGAGCAAGTGGAAGCTAGTGACTTTATGGGAAACCAAGATATTATAAAACAGAACAAAAGGAATGAAAAAAATGGAACACAGTGTGATATATTTCACTGGAAAAACCACTGACCTGGAGAATAGATCCAGGAGAGATAATTTAAAAATTATTGGACTACCTGAAAGCCATGATCACAAAAAGAGCCTAGACATCATCTTTCAAGAAATTATCAAGGAAAACTGCCCTGATATTCTAGAACCAGAGGGTAAAATACAAATTGAAAGAATCCACCGATCACCTCTTGAAAAAGATCCCAAAAAGAAAACTCCTAGGACTATTGTCACCAAATTCCAAAGTTTCCAGGTCAAGAAGAAAATACTATAATCAGACAGAAAGAAACAATTTGAATATTGTGGAAACACAATCAGAATAATACAAGATCTACCAGCTTCTACATTAAGAGATTGAAGGTCTTGGAATACAATATTCTGGACGTCAAAGGAACTAGGATTAAAACCAAGAATCACCTACCCAGCAAAACTGAGTATAATACTCCAAGGCAAAATATGGATTTTCAATAAAATAGAGGACTTTCAAGCTTTCTCAATGAAAAGACCAGAGCTGAACAGAAAATTTAACTTTCAAATACAAGAATCATGAGAAGCATGAAAAGGTAAACAAGAAAGAGAATTCATAAAGGACTTACTAAAGTTGAACTGTTTTGTTTACATTCCTACATGGAAAGATCATGTGTGTAATTCATGAGACCTTTCTCAGTATTAGGGGAGTTGAAGAGAATATAGACAGAGGGCACAGGATGAGTTGAATATGAAGGGATGATATCTAAAAAAATGAAATAAATTTAAGGGATGAGAGAGGAATGTATTGAGAGAAGGAGAAAGGGAGAGATAGAATGGGGTAAATTATGTCACATAAAAGTGGCAAGAAAAAGCAGTTCTGTTGGAAGGGAAGAGGGGGCAGGTGAGGGGGAATGAGTGAATCTTACTCTCATAGGATTCAACTTGAGGAGGTAATAACATACACACTCAATTGGGTATCTTACTCCACAGGAAAGTAAGGGGAAGGGGATAAAAAAGGGGGAATGATAGAAGGGAGGGCAGATGGGGGATGAGGTAAGCAAAAGCAAACACCTTTGAAAAGGGATGAGGTCAAGGGAGAAAATTGAATAAAGGGGGACAGGATAGGATGGAAGGAAATATAGTTAGCCTTTCACAACATGAGCATTGTGGAAGTGTTTTACATAATGATACATGTGTGATCTATGTTGAATTGCTTACCTTCCTAGGGAGGGTGGGTGGGAAGGGAAGAGGGGAGACAATTGAGAACTCAAAGTTTTAAAAGCAGATGCTTGTTTTGGGCATGCAGCTGGAAAACAAGATACATAGGGAATGGGGCATAGAAATCTATCCTGCCCTACAAGAAAATAAGGGAAAAGGGGATGGGGGGCAATGGGGTGAAAGAGGGGAGGGCTGACTGGGAAATGAGGCAATCAGAATATATGCCATCTTGGAATGGGGGAGAGGGTAGAAATGGGGAGAAAATTTGTAACTCAAAATCTTGTGGAAATCAATGTTGAAAACTAATATATTAAATAAAATCACTAATACAGAAAAAAATCAAATGAGATATTTGTAAAACACCTAGTGCCTGACACATTGGTGTTATTTTTGTAATTGTTGTAGCAATTGTTGTTTGTCCTCATTTTAGAAGACCATTTCATTTCTGAGACCAATAACATTACAATGTGATGTATTACAATGTGATATATTGACTTGCACTTGAACTGATTTAAGTGAGGCAGAGTTGCTCAAAGTCATCAGCCTCACTCTCTCTTCCAGAGTCATTGAAGACCAGTGGCAAGACAAAAGTCAGGATGAGTGGAGATGGTCCAGGATGCAGTAGATGACTTTGGTGTTTTTGATGTCTGACCAAGCTCTAAGTGTTCCAGAGCACCTGCTTCAGCCATCATCATGGCCGTTGGAAAAAATTGCTCTCATCTGCCATTCTACCAGAGAAAGTCTTGGCATGCTTGGGGTAGATACCTCCCTAACTCACCTCCAAGTTTCTGGCCTGTAGGTTACCCTCAATCTGATTTAGACCATCTGCCAGGCCCTGTGCATGCTATAGCTTCTTGGAGACATGAGTGAGCCCCTTCCCTGACAGTATAGAGGTAGTAAGTGTCAGAGCCCAGATTTGAATCCAGAGGTCACTAATCTCTAGACTTTAGAGAAAGTGACTCCGCTTCCCTCATCTCTGGAATTCCCCATCTAGGGCCCACCCCATCTGATTGGTGACTGAGCAGGTGCAAAGTAGCCCACAATGTACTGGCTAGGAGCAGACACCAGACCGTGCATCAGCTCCACATCCCAGGCATCTTTGTACCCAAGACACCTCACCTGATGAGTCACATATCTATATTCTCTCTTCCTCTTCCACCTTCCTAAAACATCAGCACTTTTCTCTAGTCACTGCTACCCTGTGTGTATTATTTTTCTCTTAGAAGGTTAGCTTTTTGAAGTTAGGAATTCTCTTTTCCTGAACATTTGTATCATCAGTGCTTAGCACAATGCCTGGCAAATAAAACTGGCTTAGTAATGGCTTATTTCATTCATTTAATAGACTAGGGAGGTGTCGTTAATTGTTGGACTTCTCATTTAAATCCCTAAGACTATGTGAAACCTAGAATATGCCAGGCCACCAAAGGTCAAATGATGAAACTTGACCCCTCTAAGACATGGGTTATGAGAAATCAACATGGCCTCAAAGGAACTGGCTCCCATGCTCCTTTTCTGCTGAGTTCTTCCCTGATGACTGCCAGAGTGAGCTGTTTTTCATCCAGATTTTCCTCTTAGTCTGCTAAGAGCGATAAAGCCGGCTTTGTCAGAAAGACTTAGTATTCACTAGAAGCTTCAGGTTCGGAAAGACATGCTTCTCACTGTAAGTCTTGTGTATGTGTGTGTGTGTGTGTATACATGCTCACATATATATATATATGTATATATATATATATATATGTATCTTTTTGACCTGTTAATATAAGCTATTTCCATTTAGTATGTAAAAATATTTCACTATCCATATATGTTCCCAAACCCATAATCTATCATCATTTCATAATGTAGGAGGCGACATGACTCTGGCGTCAGGGAGACCTGGGTTCAAATCCTGCCTCGGATATTTGGGAAATTGGGCAAGCCCTCGTCTGTAAAAATGAGGTGATTGAACTTAGAAATGGCTTCTAAGCTTCCTTCCAGCTTTGGATCCATGAATCTAGGACTCAAAGCTACAAGGGACCTCAGCGATCATTCCATCCAATCTCCTCTTTGTACAGATGAGGAAACTGGGGCCCAAGAAAGGCCAAGAGAGGAACTCTTGCTCCTCAGGAATGAGAGTACAAAAGCCTCAATTATAAACAGAGACAGTAAAGGTTTAAGGAGGCAGGTGGAGTCTGGCGCTGTGCCATTGGCCTCGCTCTGAGTGTCCCTATGCTTGTGGATAAGCCTGACTGGCCATCTTCTCAAGATAGCTCTGACAGGAGGAATCCTTAAGGATCATCCAGCCTGTGGCCTTGTAGGACCAAGGCTTTGAATCTCCCCACTTGGGCCCACCAGTTCTGGAGACCATGGAATGAAGACACCAATTCACTGGTTTAGGGCCCACCCTCTACATGGGGCCTTCACAGCCACTATTGTCTGCAGAAATAGGATTCCTTGGCATCTCATTTGAAGGCATTTCAATGCAAACATGTGGATCTTGTCATCCTAAATAAAGCAAAGACAGTGATTATGAATTGTTTCATAAGAAGGAATTCATTTCAAAGCTCCAGGCCAAAATGATGATGCATACAGTTTGAGTAAATATACAATGTGGTGACAGAATCGCTAGCATCAGATGCTAATTCATCAGTGTGGGAGGAAATACTGACTGCCAGGCACTAAAAAAAATTGTCTCTAACATGTTAAAAAAGACAAGGAGGATGTGGCTTCTCTCTTTCAAACAGTCTGGTAGGTGACTGGTGTAGGGAAGTCAAGCTGTATCCTCAAACAAGCCATTTTCCCTAAATCTCACTTTATTTCCTTAAGACTGGGGTCCTTAGAGTCTAGAGTTCTAGTGAAATGGCCTTCACTGGTGAAGAGGTTACCCACATCGATGAAACTAAAGATTCCCAATATGCTGAAGAAACAGCCCAAATGGAGAATGGAAATTGGCTCCTAATACTAGAAATGGCTTTAGATGTCATCTAGTCCAAATGGCTCACTTTATTCATAAAGAAGCTGAAACCTGGAGAGCTTAGGTGGGATGTAATGGAATAAATATTTATATAATGCCTACTATGTGCCAGGTACTAAGCTATTAAGCATTTTACAAATATCTCATTTGATCCTCACAACCACCTTGGGAGGAAGGTGCTGTTATTATCCCCATTTTACAGCTGAGGAAACTGAGGCAAACTGAGGTTAAGTGACCTGCCCAAGGTCACATTGCTAGTAAGTGTCTGAGGCTGGAGTTGAAATCAGTTTTCTTGATGCCAGACCCAGAGCACTATTCACTGCACAATCTAGGTGCCCCTGGTGATTTGCCTAAGATCTTACAGTAAGTAATGGAGCTGTAATTTGAACTCTGGTCCTCTGATTCTCAATTAATCAATCCACATTTATTAATCACCTTCTTAGTCAATAAACAATTATTAAGTGTCTACCATGTGCCAAATGCTAGGAGATACAAAGAAAGGCAAAACACTGGAGGAGCTCACAGTCTAATGGGGAAGACAATGTACAAACAATCATATACAAACAAGCTATAAACAGAGTCAAATGGAAATACTCAGTGTTTATTTAAGTGTGTCTCTGTGCCAGGCATCGGGCTAGGTGCTTTTGTTGTTGTTGGGTCATTCAGTCATGTCTGACTCTTCATGACCCCATCAGTATAGTCCATGGGGTTTTCTTGGCACAAATACCGGAGTTGTTTGGTATTTCCTTCTCCAGTGTTTCCCCATTTTACAGATGAGGAACCCTGGCGAATAGTGATTAAGTGACTTGCCCAGGGTCACACATGGTTTTGAACTCAGGTCTTCCTGTTCCCTCCCCAGTGCTCTATCCACTTTGCTACCTAAATGTCCCCAGCATAGGTGTTGGGGGTACAAAAACAAACATTTTCACAGTCCTTGCCTTCAAGGAGCTCACATGCTCATGAACTTAGTATGCTTCCCACTGCACCATACTGCTAAATGGATCATCTTTGGTCACATGATTAGTTACGTGTCAGAAGTGGGATTGGTCTCTAGGTCCCTCCTGGCACCAAGGTCAGCTCCATCCAGTACACCACACTGCCTCTCCCATTCTCACCTGGTTCCAGGAATAGAAGAAAAGTCCAACTTTGCTGAAACTTCATGATACTGAGTCACCCTTCTTAGACAATTACATCAGGTTTTGTCCTGCTAAGCGAGAATATCCCTTCCATCCAGGCTCCTTTTGTTTGCTGCTGCTGCTGCTGGTGGTGGTGCTGCTGCTGCTGCTGCTGAGCTGTTTTGACTGGACTTAGCTCAGCCAGGGAAGTCTTGCAGAGGAATTCCTTCTACCAAAGCTGGGGTGTGCCTGCTCTAAAATTTACAGTCTTAGGGAGCCCCCTGGGCCACTGAGAGGTGAAGTGATTTACCCACAGTCACACAGCCAAGAGGTCTCAGAGGGGAGCCTTGAACACAGGTCCTCCTGGCTCTCTCTAATCATGATGCCACACTGCCTGTCCTAGGTAGAGAATAGAAATAGATATAAATGGTGTCAGGGTCCTTCCACAAATTTTCCACAGAGAATGCTCTGCCTAACATCCTGAGGCCTTACCCTGGTTCTTTTCATATTTCCCAGATGCCAATGCATAAATGCTAACTATGTTTATCATTTGCATGTATTAAGGACCACCTATAATAGTAACTGACATTTATACAGGGCACTGATCTTTTCAAATAACTGTAATAACTAGCCCTTACATAGTAGTGTAAGGCTTTGTAACAACAAGGTGGCTAGCAGCCACTATGGCTGTGTAAGACCAACAACAAGAGCACACAGAAGGGCTGCCAACACAGATTCTTTTATCTGCTTTTCTAAGGAAAGCAACTTTAAGGGTTAACAATCTCACTTTAATCAAACATACATATATCATTAACTTAGTTCAGGGGGAAAAGATCAGCCCCCTGAACTTCAGGGCAAATACAAACAGAAACTAAAAGCATACATCATAAACAAATCAACTAACACAAACCAGTCTATTCATAGCAACACATAGTTACCAGAAAAGCACCAATATCTGCCTGGGTTATCTGTCAAAGCCAGGGTGGCTGCTTCAACTGCTTGCCCAGAGTTTCATCACTCTTTCAATGAATGTACCCCCAAAAGTCAAGCACTAACCTTCTAGTACATATACAGTGTTCAAGATACTAGGGACTCAAGGCTCACCATTTAGGGTGTGGGAAATCACTAAAACCAGGGTGTGGGAAAGCACCACATCATATGCAAATCAATGACGGCCCCAATGCTGACAAGTACCCCAAGACAAAAGATCCCACTTTACCTGCCTCATTCAAACAAAGGCCAGACTTATCAAAGGCACTTAAGAGAAGAACAGCAAAAAAAATCCTGTCCTGATTACCACTACAGGCTTGCATAACACTTTACATAGGTCATCTTGTTTGATCCTCACAATAACCTTGGGAAGGAGGTGCTATTATTATCATCCCAATTTTACAGGTGAGGAAACTGAGGCTGAGTGCAGTTATGTGGCTTGTCCAGGGCCACCCAATTGGTAAGTGTCTGAGGGAGAAGTGAGACTCAAGCTTTCCTTACTCCAAGCCCAATAATCAACCCACTGCCATAATTAGCCAGCACTTCTTAAAGCCCTATCATCCATGACTTCATTTGAGCCTTCCAAAGGCTCCACAAGGCAGGTATTACAGCCATCATTATCCACATTTTGCAAAGGAGGAAACTGAAACTCAGACAAGTTAACTTGTAAACCACATACTGACATTATCTATGTTCTATTATATTTTTATTTGTTTTATTAAATATTTCCCGTTTACATTTTAATATGGTTTGGGCTACACTCAGGAATGTTGTGGTTGTATGTGGCCAGTGGGCAGCATGTTTGACACCTCTGTCTGTCCCAGAGGCAAGATTCAAATCCAGGTCTTCCTGTCTCCAGATTCAGCATTCCATCCACTCAAGCCATGTAGTCTCCATGTTCCCTCATAGTATGACACAGTATAGTAAGAGGATTAGCATTCATTTCAAGTGTTTATTTGCCAAATTTATCTTTATTTATTTTGTTTGAAAAATAACTATGATTTTTTCCCATTTAATTGGTGAAATGTCTCAGGCAGTGCAGAAAGGTCTCTCCAAAATTATGTAACCAGTGCTGCTTGCAATCCTATCCCCTTAAAAAAACTCAGAAAAAAAAGAATTTGCACCAAATCCACAATTAAGAAGGCAGAAACCCCATAAAACGTTAAAAAAAATCATGAAATAACACTGGAGAACTCAAGTTTTTAGCCTCCCACTCAGTCTCCACTCCCAACCCAGTCCAGGTGATTCAAGGTCCAACTGTAGGGGTCCCTTCCTGATCCTCCCAACGGCATTCCCCCATCCTGAGCTCCCCCGCTCCCAAAAGAGAGGGCACACATTGATTATGCTGAATCAAATGAAGGGAAGGAATGCCCTTCAAGGCTCAGCTAAGATGGCACTTTCTTAGATGTGGCCCTTCCTGATGCCTCCAGATGTTAACAACCCAAAAAATAACTTTGGATTAATTTTGCATTGATTTTGCATCCACCCATCTGTGTATATATTGTTTCTCCCTAGAAGAATGTGACCTTCCTAAGGACAGGGACAGCATCAGTTTTTGTCTGGTCCCCAAGAGGATAATGCCTGAAGGTAAATGCTTAATGAACAGTTTGTTGAGTTGAATTACCTGAACGAAAGAAAGGGGAAGAGGGAAGCCTTGATCTTTAAATTAGCTTTACACTATATTTTCCAAGTTCCCAAATGTCCCAAAGTATTATTAATTGTAAGAAGATAAAAAGGAGTTTGGGAAGGATTTTATTGTGGGTTTATTTTTCCTTAACTCCACAAAAATCCTTTTGCAGAATTCTGATGCCTCACCCAGCCTAAACCTAATATTAACAAACGTTTTAGACCAAATGAATTTCTGCCAGTGAATGGGAGAAAAGACAAGTTCTAATCTTTGGCTGGTCTGTCCTGTCCCTCGACTTCCACCCAGAATCAACAGCACCTTCTTACAAAGGATCCCCACCCTCTGGCTGGGCTCCAGGCAGACACTGGGCTATGGGGCCTGCTGATCACATAGCACTTTGTCTTAGCCCGGATGTGGTCTGCTTTGGGAGCAAGAAACATGCAAATGAGTTTCTCATGGACCTGACACCCTGCCCCAGATTCCATTTGTTCCTGCTGCAGACACTGAACTACCCTGAAAATGGGATAGGCAACAGCACAAAGAAAGAAGGAAAAGGAAACATTCAGAATTAACCGGATTAACACTACTTGCTGTTTTTAGGAAATACACCATGAAGAATGGAGCCCCATATCACTCCCCTCTCCTTCTCCCACTCCAAAAAAAAAACCCTTTAAAATGGAATTAGAATTTGCATCTTACTGAATTGGGGGGGGGGGATGATGAATTCCAAATCTGATCAGTTTCACCCAATTTCCCAAGAGAGAGCACTGGGAGAAGATAAATGTCCCAAACCAGAGGCAAATCTAACATTCTCTCCTTTTTAAAATAAACTAAATGTTTATTTGAAACTTAGCATTGAACACCAATACAACCAACCCAACAAACTTGCTTAGCAACTACTCACAGAAAAAGGAATTCATGCACATTCTCAGGGTCTTAAAATTCTTTCATTCCCTTCCTCTAAGTTCCCATCAGGATTCTCTGTTTACCCTTATATTTTCACTCATTTTTCCTCTTATATGATCATAGTGTGTATTCTATGCTTCTGCTTCTCACTATTAAACTTTGCATTTTTCAGAGAGGTCTTTTTTTATTTCTTTGCAAAGCTTCATTCAGTTTTTTTTTTAATCCAATGTCCAAAGATGATGTATTTTCCTACTGGAAAGTAGCAGATAAAGTAGTGACTTTCATCATTTTTTTTAAATATCTAGGCTATATCTACTTTAGCATCCCCCAAAGCATGCTAATGCAAACCCCGAAAGATTCAAGAAAATGGGAGAAAGAGCATCTATCTGAAAGGGAGCTGTGGGTATATTATAAAGAGATGTTAAAGAGGAGGTAAAATGGAACAATATTTTATTATTGATAATAAAAACATGGAGAAATGGCAGCTACAGATGGACTACATGTTGCTCATTCTCATGAAATGACCAGAAAGGGATAGGGGCCAGACAACCTCAATGCTCCATGAGCACAAAATGGATATGAAGAAAAATAGTCCAAACACCTGCAATCTCCCCCAAATATACCAATAATATGGTAGATCAAGGCCACACAAGATCCAGGGGCAACCAACCTCACTTGTTAGTCACGCTTCAATTAGGTATTTGAATTGTCATCAGTCTGAGTTCTGGGGTAATTCAGATGTATATTTTGAAATTTTCTCATTAATTAATAAAATTACACCTTCCTCATTAATTATTCAGTTAGCTTGGAGCTCTCCACATTCCTCTCTATTAGCTACAACTTCAGAAACTGGAGAAACTTCTTCCTCCATAAAGAGTAACTGAATGTGAGAGAGAGAGAGAGAGAGAGAGAGAGAGAGAGAGAGAGAGAGAGATCTTGGGGTTAACTCAACATTAAAGTTACCAGCATTAAAGTTATTAAAATTATTTTTAAAAGTTACTAAGGTTAAAGTTCTTAGTTACTCTCTATGTAGATAGATATAGATGTATCCTGGAGTTAATTCAATATTAAAGTTACCATTTGTTAACAATGTGATTAATAATAACACAAGGAAATACAACTAATTACAATAGTTGTCTATAAGAAAGATCATAGCCAATTATTGCTAACAATCATTATACTTGCAGTCGACTTTTTACTTCTAGAAACACAGTTTCATCATTTGGTTCAGTCAAGGTACCAAGAAAAGTATATTCTCAAGAATTTCCTCTATCTTCTCAGAAATATAAAACTTAAAATAGTTCTCTCAAGAAAGAGGTGCTCTCCCACATCATTTTCTGCCTTCTCCAGCTTCTCTCCAGCCATGACAGGAAAACATTATCCAAAGATTCTCCAAACAATCTGTCTCCAGATTTACTTATTATAAAATTATTTTTGTAATTTTTTCATAACAGTTAAGACTTCTTCCAAGAAAGGTTTTCCTCACTTTCATTCTATCTTTTCCATAGTTTCTCTCAAACTACCTCCTTTAATTTTCCCTTCTCAGTTTGTAAGACACCATCAAATCCTAAACATTCCATTTGACTCTTAAAGCCACAGTTGTTATAATGATAGTTAATACAGGAAAGATTTGAAATGGGTCAGATATATAAATTCATAGAAGTATATTTATAAATTATATATTTGCTGTCACATACATATATATATATATACACTTAAAAATTAGGTGAGGATATTAAAGTACTTAAAACAATACTATGCAAATAGTAGGCATTCAATATCAATAGATGCTTCTTGAATTAATAGAATATTTCCTTCCTTTAAAGATATTATTAATGGTCCAGATCTATGATTTCATGAGTTTGGGAAACTCTGAGTGGAGCTACTACAAATGAGCAATTCATCAACACATTATAATCTTAGAGAAATGCCTGGGGGCACAGGGAGTTTTAGCAATTTCTGTGGTCTGCTAGCCAGTGTGCGTCAAGGGTAGGATTTGAACCAAGTCCTGACTCTTTGACTGTCCAGCCTTTTACTCACTTGACCACACAGCCTTTATACTAATAATCAAGCAAGCGATCAACCAGCATTGTGTTCAGGAGAACTAGCACCTCAGTTATGATGGCTTGTTGAAGCCTTTTTCAAGGTTGCTCATCTACTGTTCTTTGGTGTCCACCTAATTCACACAACTCTCACCTGTGGCTCCAAGAAGCTGTGGCATGCATGGCGGCCACTCCCCAGTAAAACCATCTCAGCAGATGGACTAAAACAGGTTGAGGATATCCCATAACCCTCAAATCCATCAGTGAGTTGGGGGCAAGGGTGCTTACTCTGAGCAGATGAGAACAATTTGTTCCAATGGCCACAAAAGGAGCTGAAGTAAGTGCTGTGGAAAGTGTAGAGCTTGAACAAGTATTGAAGACACCAAGGTCCTCCATTATCTTGGGCCATCACCAATCATCTTGACTTTGTTCTGCTACTGGACTTCAATGACTATGGAAGGGAGAGTGAGGCTGACAACTTTGTGCAACTCTGCCTCATGTAAATCCAATTCACATGCAAGTCAAGTCATCAACTTCATGTTGTCATTGTCATCTTCAAAAATGAAGGACAAACAATATTAAGCAGCTAAGAGGTATAATGTATAGAGTGTTAGCCCTTGGAGTCAGGAAGACTTGGTTTTCAAATCCTGCCTTGGGCAGCTAGTAGCTGTGGGACCCTGGACAAATGAAACTCTATGCCCTCAGTTTCTTTATCAATAAAATCAAAGAGTTGGACTTACAACCTTCAAAGACACTTCCAGTCCTAAATTTATGATCTTATGATCCCAATACCCCTTCTATCTGTCAGACTGTGCTAATAGTGATGAAAATGTGTCCCGATGAATAACAATAACTTAAAGAAGCCCTACTATCCTCTTTATCATTTATAGATTAATATCAACCTATAACTGCCATCCATCAGATGCTGGCCTTCAGAAAAATCATTGTCCTCACTAACACGATCTTAGCTTTTACCTAGTCAGACCAATCTCTTAAAAAAAAATAAACATTTATACTTTGTTTGGAGTAATACGAAGATACAAAATAAACTCACATAAATCAACAGCACTTCCATATAGAAATAACAAAACCCAGGTGCCAGCAAAAGAATGGAAAGTCTCACTTCAAAATGAACAAAATATCTATCTGGGAGCCAATCTATCACAGTAAACTCAACACCTCTATACATATAATAGCAAAATACTACTTAAATAACGAATGACCTAAAAACTAGAGAGATATTGGGTGTTTATGCCCCCTACTGTCAAATATACTAAAAATGATGAATCTACATAAACCCTTCATACAATGCCTGGTACACAGTAAATACTTAATAATTGCTAGTCGACTGACTGATTGACAACCTCCTCAATTCTTAGGAGTGTAACTTTTATCACTATTCATATAACGAAAAAAACCAAAATATTCAGAATTAATCTCTCCCCTGAGTTTCAGTCCCAAATTACCAAGTTCCTACTTAATATTCAAAATGGATGTCCCTGGAAACATTTCAAACTCAAAGTAGTAATGACGACAATAATAATACCAATAGCCTCTCTATAGCGCCTTAAAGTTTGGAAAGTGATTTTCTGTTATCTCATTTGATCCTTACAATGACCATGGGAAGTAGCGACTAACATTAGCTTCATATTTCAGCTGAGAAAATTGAGATTGAGAAGTTAGGTGATTTGCCTAGGGTCACACAGTTAGGAAGTGTTTGAGAAGGTATTTGAACTCAGGACTTCCTGACTAAGTCCAACACCCTACCCACGTGCCTATCCTAGCTGTCCAAAACCTTGTCTTATTTTAGCCCAAATGAATCTGCCTTCCAAATGTCCCTAATTTTGTTAACAGCATCATCATCCTTTTAGCTTCCCCAGCTCAGACCTCATCATTATCCTGGACTCCTCACTCTCACTCACACCATATGTCCCATCAGTTGCCAAAACTTGCAATTTCTACCTCCATGATATCTTAGCCACCACTTTCATTCAGGTCCTTCTCACCTTTCTCCTAGCATATTTCACCAGCTTTCCAATTGGCCTCCCCACCTCAAATATTTTCCCTCTTCATTCCGTCTTTGTCATGGCTACTGAAATGATTTTCCTTAAGTGTACATCTGACCATGTCACTCTCATATTAAAAAAAAGTCCAGTGGTTCCGTATTTATTCTTGAGTAAAATACAAACCCCTCTTTTTAGCTTTTGAAGCCCTTCACAATCTGGCCCAATCTGCTTTCCCAGACTCCCTTTATACTATTCCCCTTCCTGCTCTCTGCAATCCAGCCAAAGCTGCCTTCTTCCAGTCCCTCACATGAAACACGCCATTTCTTGTCCCAATGCCTTTGCCCTGGCTATCTCCTATACCTAAAATGCATTTCCTCTCCAACTCCATCCAATAGAATTCCTCTCCTCCTTTAGGAAGTAGCGGAAGCACCATCTTGTCCAGGAAACCTTCGCTCCAACCTGCAAGTCCCAAAAGACTTTACATTTAACTACCTTGTTTTTATTTTCTATAATTTGCTATATTCTTAGATCTGTATACATTGCCCTCTTCCCCATAGAATGTAAACTCCTTTTTGTCTTTATAGCCCCAGCACCTGGCACATAGTAGGCACTTAATAAATACTAAATGGTTGAATCCTTAAGTTGGAAGATGCCTTCAAAGGTCATTCTGCAATCATGTTATAGGTAATGGAATTGCAGCCCAGAGAGGGGAAGTAGCTTGGCCACGGTCACACAAGTATTAAGAAGCCTAGGCAAGATATGAACCCAGATCATGTGACTCCCAATATAGCACTCTTTAAGCCATGCCACATGGTCTTGCTTAACTGTTTTCTTTTGAACCAGGAAGGATCCAGCAGGGTGGAGTTGGTAAGTGGGGAAATGACTTTGATGGAAAAGGTAAAAGGCAACAATGTTTTTTCAATGTGCCCAGCTTCTCCCTCCGTCTGGTTACATGTCCTTAGGGTATAAAGGCAAGGACAGAGGGAAAGCATGAGGAATTCCTTGTCCTTTTTGCATCTTTTTAGAACCAACTTTTACCACTTCTTGCCTCTTCGTTTTTGTCTATTCGTGGGCCTTGTTGAAGAGGAGAGTACCCCTTAACGATTTTAAATTACAAAATAACTCTCTTGTCTATAGGGTTATTTTTCTAAGTAATTTCTTACATATATTTTATACATAAGCAAGTCTAAAGCAAGGGCAGAAAAGTCTCTGTCTATCTCTTGTCTCTGTCTCTATTTCTATTTCTGTCTGTTTCTCTCTGTTTCTCTCTCTGTCTCTCTGTCTCTGTGTATTTGTCTCTATCTCTGTCTCTCTTTCTCCCCCTCTTCCTCTCCCTCCTCCTCTTCCTCATCCTTCTCCTTCTTCCCCACATTGGTTTTCTCTAATGCAAGTGACATATGTGCTCCCAGAACCTCTAGAGTTGTCCAAGTGTGATTGCTCCTTGCTCATGCTAGCCATTGGGTTAAATTTCTTAAGTGATTTTCTCCTAATTATAGGTCCCTCTGAGAGTACCCAAATTTTAGCCCCAGTAGAATTTGTAGAATATACTTTCATGCCCTGGACAGTCCCTAAGACTACCAGTCATGTACATTCCATCAATTCAGTCTAATTAAAGCTAAGCAGTGTCATGTGTGCTTAAAATGTCAGTAATTATATCTGACAGCAGGAACCTATCAGTGTTTCCCTCTTTGGAATTAAACTCAGATGGAGGCTGAAAGATGCATGGGATGTTAGCTGATAATTTTCTCCATTCACACCCTCCCAAGGTGCTGAGCTTCAGTTCTGGCATGAGTGGATTTAGGAAAGACACATAAGGGTGGCGATCGTTAGCAGCTCCTACCTATGCCACGGTCAGCTCTGACTTAATAGCCTCAACAATTCCACATTTCTCAAACTCACAAGGTCATCTCCAAGTTCAGACATAGCCTACTTCAAGAACTATATCAGGTGGAAATAGGCTTTGCATGATTGCATATATCATATATATACATATATATCATACATATATACATATATATCATATATATGTATGTATGCATATATACATATATGTATATAAAATCTATAGCAAATTGCTTGCCTTCACAATGAGGAGGGAAACGAGGGATGCAGAGAAAGAATTTGGAACTCAAAATTTTTTTTAAATTAATGTTAAAAATTATTTTACCTGTAACTGAGAAAAATAAAAGAACTATATTAGGTCTACCTTTCCAGGAAAGGAAACATAAAGGCAGAAAAAGCAATCCAAGATGGTTGATCAACTAGTTGAGTCTGTGTTCCACATGGAATCAGTAATGGACACAAGACAAAGACCACACAGACTATCCTCTCACTGCCTCATGAAAAGTCTACAGGTGCAGGATACTACCTGCCACACAGTAGGATCAAAGCAAAGAGAGAGTCAGCCAGAAGCTGGCTCTTCTTTTATCTGACACAGCAGCCCACCCCACCCTTACTCCTACAGATGTCAAAGGCCAGGGGAAGACAACAGAACCACTCAGGCTTTACAAGATCATACTTTGATGCAGTAATGAAAATTCCCAAAGTTTCACATGTTTGACTTAAACCAGGAATGGCTGCAAAGTAGGCTCTGTGACATAGTCCCTCTAAAGATTAACACTGTACCTCTACACTGGAGGGAAGGGACCATGTGGGAAGAAGATAGCTAGAATGCCAGTGGGAGAGTCTGGCTTGACATGGCAAACCCTCATCACTGAGGTAAGCATGAAAAGCTGAAGTAGGAGCTGAAAACCAAGAAGGAGGGGGAGATGGGAGCAGAAGCAGCTTCAGGGTAGAATGATGGCCAGAGGGATAGAGATGGCACAAAATTAGTGACTGGTGGGAAATCTTATTTTTTGTGTCTTATAACAAGAGGCCACACAAAATGAGTGAGAATCTGTTTGTTAATGTTTTCTACATATGGCCTGACATTTTGTACCTCATACTCATAAGACTGGAAAAACTGACCAAAAAAAAGAAAATTATGTGTGTTGCAGGAGCTATGGGAAAACAGGCACATTGGTGCACTATTGATGAAGCTAGGAACTGGGCCAGCCTGGAAGACAATTTGGATCTGTGCCCCAAAAGTTACTAAACTGTGCATATCTTTTGACCAAGTGATATCGCCAGACCCCAAAGAGATCGAAGAAAGAGAAAAAAATACCTACACTCATAAAAATATTTATTGCAACTTTTTGTAGAGGAAAAAGACTGAAAACCAAAGGAGTAGTCACTAACTGGGGCATGGCTGAACAAATGCCATTAATGTAAGAGAATATGATTGTGATGTAAGAAATGACTAAAGGGACAGTTTCAGAGAAACTTGGGAAGGCTTGTAATGAACTGATGTAGAATGAAGTGAACAGAAAATAAGAGAACAATTTATACAATAGCAACAACATTATAAACACAAACATCTTTGAAAGACTTAAAATCTCTAATCGTGACAATGATGGACCCTAATTCCAGAGGAGCAAAGATGAGGCATGCTGCCTCCCTTCTGATAGAGAGGTGACAGACTCAAGATGCCAAGTGAGAAACAAATTTTTCCCATGATTAATGTGGGAATTTGTTTTGCTTGACTCTATATATTTATTGTGAGAGTTTTGTTTTCATTCTTATTTCCAGTAAAACAGGAGAGGGTAAAAGAAAAATAAATCGCTCCCAATTGGAAAAAATAAGAAAGAACATTTGGATTATCACTAGTAACAATGAACTCTATTTTTATAAGAACTTACCATTTGCAAAGTCTTTCTATGAGTAAAGTAGTGCAATTATCCTCCCCATTCTATAAATGAAGAACTGAGGCAGCAAGATAAAAAGAGTCTAGTCACAGCCCTCAACTTAACCCCTCCAGAATGTCTAGAATTATCTAGAGCTATACAACTAGTGTCAGAACCTGGACTCAAGCACAGACTTTCTGACTCCAAGTATGGCGTACATGTTCACTACTCCACCATCTCATCTCCTTGGTAGTAGCAAGGGAGAAAGTCTTCACTCAGCAGTTTGGCCAAGCCTGCTGTTCAGTGGAGTGAAACATCCCAAGTGGCAGGAGAGTAAGAACCTTAAAGAAAGGGCTACTATTGATCTTTTATTTTTAATTTATTTTATGCTATGTATTGGTTCATAGACTGCAATGACAAAAAGAAAATGGAGAGGCATCTAATGGGTATGACCAAGCTATAATATATTATAAAAAAACAAATTCCAAAGAGGAAGAGCAAAATATACTATCAAAGAATACTGGAGTACAAATTGAAGGAACCATTTTCATTTTAAATACATTTAGTAAAATATTATAATGTACTTATATACATATATGTACATAAATATATCATTTCCCATGATTACGTGTATGCATGTGCATGTGGAGAGACAGAGAAAGAGAGATTGAGAATGAGAGAGCATAGTCTTTTGCCTGTGAGAGTTTGGAGATTTCTTTAGATGAAGGTAAAAAACTAAAGGGAGGGGTATTCATTCCCTCCTCTGGCCCCTACCTTTGGAATATGGGTGTTACTGCACTGGTCCAGATATGTCTTTCTCTTCTCCCTGGGTATGAACTATTCTCTAGTCACTGCCCTCAGCTTTACCCCTCTAGAAAAACTTCTTGGGATTCAAACCCCAGTCCTATGGTAGGTCTGACATACTCCAAAACTGTCGCCACCTCCTTAACTTTTCAACTTTTTCTTATATTATTCCCCTCCAAACTGGAAAAAAAAAACTGTCCCTGGAAAACACACAACCCTCTCATATTTCTGTACCTTTATTCAGACTCTTAAAGCACAACTCAAAGGTCATCCCTGTTTCTCATCCCTTGCTGGCATAGACCTTTCCTGTTTAGCTTAAACCTTCCTACTGCATTTTTCCAGCTAATTCCCATATCAAGAGACAAGTTTCCAAATCAAAGCATCATGCTTCGGTTTCAACTTCTGTTTCCAAAGCTTGGATATTTTTTAAAGTAGCTGCTTCTATCTTGAGCATCAGCATGTGAAAATATGCTTGCATTTTCATAAGTCTGTTATTTCACATCAGAAAGTAGGATCAGAGGATTATGGAGTACTCAAGCTGGAAAAGACCTCAAAGATCTAGTACAACCCCTTCATTTTATAGAGAAGGAAAAGGGCCTTAATTAAGCAAGAACCTTCCTCCAAACAAGTGAAAATATGATTAGAGTGGGGGACCTTAGGGATCCTACAGCCCAACCCACTCATTTCATAGATGAAGAAATGGAGTCGCCAAGAGGTTAGAGGACCTGCCCAAGAAGTCATTGCAGGTTACTGGCAAAACCAGCACTGGATCCCAAGTCTTCTGGTTCTTCATCTTGGGCTCTCCTGACTTCATTAACATTCACATCCCATGCCTTGGTCATAGGCCATTGTAGCCAATTGCCCTCCCAGACAAATCTGATGACAAGTAGTGATGAGGCATATATACATAGGCACGTCTGTTTTCTGAGTTTTCACAAATAATGACAAACAATTCAGTTGTGCCTGTACATAGCAGGGCAATCTGTATATTGTAATACAGGAATGAGAAAAGAAGCCAGTGGTGGGAAGGCTGTGATCGGTCTTAAAACCATTCTAACGCATTGCATGATGCACCTGAATTTCAAAACGGTGGGTATGATTATAGACCACAGTGATGGAATACTCTAAATGTGTTACCATATCCGAGCCTCACAGCAATCCTGTGAGAGAAAGACTGAGCCTTATTATCCTCATTCTAAAGATGGGGAAACTGAGACTGAGGGAGTTTAAATACACTACTAGTGGGATTATCATTAGTGGGATTTGAACCCAGGTCTCTCTTGATACTAGGCCCAGGATTTTTCTATTATACCAGACTGCCCAAAAACATTTTATCAGTTCTTAACATGGGATCAATGAATGTGTGTCTGTGTATGTGTGTAACACACACACAGACACACATATATACTCATATAAATATATATGCTTATGCATATGATCATATTTCAATACAATTCATTTACTTTGTAATCCTATTTTATTTTTATTTTTTATTTTTTAAATTTTTTATTTTATTTTTTATTTTTATTTTTTAATTTTTAATTTTATTTTTTAAAAATTATTCTGAGAAGTATTCCATAAACTTTAACAAACTGCCAAGGAGTCCTTCAACATACACACACACACACACACACACACACACACACACACACACACAAACCTCTAGGATAAAATATTCTATGTCTCAAAATGTGGTCCTGAAAAATCTGAAAGTACCCAACACCTCGGTTTCACTCTCAAGTGTGGTGTTGTTATTATCTATTTTCCTTTCAAAAAGTAATTTATAAAAAGAATTCACAATGAGAACATCTCCATGCCTGTGATGATGAAGGAGGAGTGCTAATATTCTAAGACTCTGAACCAAGAGAGGAGATAGTTTACAGCAGCAAGAAGCCAGTAGTATACAAAGCCACAGAGAGGTTGAGAAGGATTTAACACCAAACGGGAACTTTCAAATTTAACACATCGTTGGACCGCAGCCGTTGTTGTTCCTTGAAACTGAGACTTGCTCCAATATCCCAGTGTCTTCTGTGGGGAGACAACAAAAGCCCCTCAGCCCTGATCTTCATTCTTTTCCTTGGGTTCAGCCCTTACATTTCCATAGTCTGGTGCCTCGTCTGGGGCTGCATGCTAACAGCACTGATACATGCCATCGTGCATTTTTTCTCTTTATAACCCCAAACCAGGAATGTTCAAAGAGAGACAATGATGAGAAAGATTCTAATAACTCATTCAGAAGTTAACTACAGGGGCTGTGACGAGCCCTTTTCTTATCCCAAAGCCTCAATGTTAAGCAATTTTTAAAGGGGCCACTTGCTATAACCCATTAAGCATCACCCCATGACATCCCTAGAGGCCATAGCTTTGAAGCCTGAGTGAGTACAATCCACAGTGCAACATGATCCGCAGGACAGCCTATGATCAAAAAGCCGCATGCCCCTCCCTTCCCTAAGATCCCCTAGCCAGATAGACAATGGTATTTCTTGGAATAACATAAACAACAAAAAAAAAAGTCCGTTGCTGATCACTCCAAAGCAAAATAGTGGTTAGAGTCAAGGATAACTCACCTTGTCTCACGGGAAATCTTTTACCATGAGAATAAAATATATAAAGACTTTAACATCCCATATGCTGGAATCAAAATATATAACAAAATATTGGTTACATTGGACTAGTTGAGGCTGTTTCCTCTCCTTTGTTCCTCTGTGGCAATTACTGTTTGGCCCAGAGCCATTCACCTCTGCCTTTGGAACCAATGGTAACATAAATGTATTTAGGGAAATGATGCGGATGTGCCCCTTCTCCAGAAAAGTCAGTGGAATGGTAGAAGGGTCAGATTTAGGGCTACAAAGGGCATAAGAGATTGCCCAATCTAAACTACTCACTTAACACAAGAAAATGAACAAAGAGCTTTCCCCAAGGTTATTTGGGTACTTTCAATGTCAGCAGCAGGACTGAACTCACCCGTCTAGGGTACTTTTAAGATTTCCAAAGCCCTTTCCTCACCACGACTTCAGATGGCAAGGAATTCATGTCATCATTCTTATTCTACAGATGAGGAAAATGAGTGTCGGAGAAGTGAAGTGACTTGGCCCCAGTCCCCCAGACAGGAGATGCTAGAGTTAAGATTCGAACCCAATTTGTGGCCAAGAGCTCTTTCCACGTGCCATTCTGAGCTGAGTTTGGGCCACCTTTGGCCAACCATTGAAGACAAATTGTGAAGATACTTTGTCATGTGTTGTGTCACTTACTACCACCTAGGGAGCCAGGCCATTTCACCTTCTCTTTAATCACAGCCTCGTTCTTCAATACCTGGCACTTAGTAGGTATGCTATAAATGCTAGCTTTACTATAAAATGAGGGATTTGGACTAGATGACCTCTAACATCCTTTCCAGCTTTCAGTCTATGATCTACGAACCTACAATCCTAGGTAAATTGAATCCTGAGCCATCAAGCCAAATTTTTAGAAAGGGCTCCTTCATCCCTCTTCTCCCTGCAAATTCAATAACAAACACTGAATGACCAAGTAAACAGCTCTCCTGTGACAAGTCCTACCCCACCCCACCCCCATTCCTGTAGGCCCCCTGCACTGCAGGAATTGCTTGGGCTATAGCTCCACCCACTTGCTTTTTGGAATAATGTTTAGTTCTTTTTTTGGCTAATGACACCACCCTTCCATTTCCCCTGAGTGTCTAGTAAAGACCAGATTACTTCTATGTAATGACTGTGGTCAGCTTGGTCTATCCAGAGCACAAATGGGCACCATCTTGATGGTGAGTTAATTTTAGTTGCAGTGTTCCATTTTAAGTACACAGCCCCTGGAGAGGACACAGAGTAGTTCAGCTGATGAGGCCTTAAATATGAATCCAACAAACCACAGCAAAGAATCGAAATGGTCCATCCTGTGGGAAGGAACACAAGAACCGAGATGCTCAGGATAATGTTGCTTAAGGAGACATTCCAGCAAAGGGTGGCCACATGAATAAATAGATGAGGTCATCCCCATCAGGTGAACAATGGTCTCTGTGTGGTGGCTTTGGCCTTCACCCTCCTGTGTGGACAATAGTCCATGTGTAACGAGGAAGGACAGGGAACTCATTCTGTGGAGCAGGATCTCAAAGGCAGACTCATCGAGGCTTCTGGCCTCTTTTTCCCCCCTTTCCTTAGAGTGTTCGACTACTGTTTTCAGGCCCTATGACAACTCCAGTATCTGACGGAAGGTTCCAGCCTGTTATTTTCTCCAAATCTAGGTTTCAATCTTGGTTAATGTTTGCCCAGAAATATGTAATTGCGAACTTCCTCCTCCTAAACCGTTCCAGAGCAGGGGGGCTTGCCATCGACTCATGCTATTATTATCTCCTGGCCTCAGGGCTAATGGCGGGTGTGCTCTCATATTCACAAGCTAAGTAACCCTTTCACTGCCAGGAAGCCAACCTGCTACATGGTCTGCAGCTGTGGATAAAAATACCTTGGCCTTCAAGGAAATGTTCATTTCCCTTCTCTTTGAGAGTAGGCCATTTTTGGTGGGGTTTTTGGCTGAAAATTCCCTGGCCCTTTTCCTCTACAATTCAGACAACTCCTGGTTGATACTACATGTTTATAATCACCATGATTTGGTCCAACCATATGGAAAGTTTGTTGTTGGGATTCATAGAGACTGCAAATCATGAGGACTTCTTGAACATCGTTGCAATGTAACAGTAAGCCAATCAGTCAACTAGCATCTACTAAGCACCAATTGCAGACCAGGTACTGTGCTAAGCATTGCAAAAACAAAAACAAAGCAAAGAAAAAAGTCCCCATTTTCCTGGATCTCAGAGTCTAATTAAAAAAAAAAAAACGATATGCAAGCAGCTAGGTACAAAAAGATACAGGCAGGAGAGACTGGAGATTCTCAGCAGAGGGAAGATGAAGGAGAAGTGTGGAAAGGCTGCCTGGAGGAGGTAAAAGTTTGGCTGAGACTTGAGAGGAGTCAGGGAAGTAAGGACGCAGATGTGAGGAGGAAGAGGATTTGGAATATAGGAAGGGCAGCTTGACACAGGAGAGAAAGGCCTGAATCTGTAATCAAAAAGACCACGTTCCAAATTCTGCTTCTGATGCTAGTAGAATGACCTTGGATCAGCCACTTAACCTCTAAGCCTCAGTAAAATGCCCATAGTTACATCCAGGCAAATGTAATGACTCTTAAAGGCAGGGGCTGATTCCTTTTTGTCTGACGTATAGGAGCTTAATAATTATGTGTTAAATTGAATTAAATGTTAATTATATCCAATTCAATTCAATCCCTACTGTACTGACCTCACAGAGTTGTTTCTAGGTTCCAATTAGATAATGTATGCAAAGTGCTTTGCAGACCTTATAACATTGTAGAAATATCAGTTATTGTCTTCACCTAAAGTCAAGCCAATACAGTGGTTGGTGTTAAATAAACATACTTCTTTTTCTTGGCAGCACTGACTCTGGAGACAGATGACCCAGGTTCAAATCTTGCCTCTGCTGAGAACAAGCTGTGTGACCTTGAATAGGTCACTTCAAGTCTCTTTAATGAAGTTTCTTCATTTGTAAAGTGAGGAGATTGGACTAGGTCAGGGGTTCAGAGCCTGGGATCTGGGAACCTTAAAAGAAAATTTTAATAACTGTATTTTAATATAATTTGGTTTTTTTTTGTAAGCCTAGGTGCAGGATGTTTCAAAAGTCCTAGTGCAGTTTTAAGTTGTATTTTATGTTATGCATTTAAACTGCCACCATGGCCCACAACAAAAAAATAAAGTTTAAGAACCCCTGAATTAGATGATCCCCAAGATTCTTTCCAATCCAATATTCTACCATTCTAGGATTACGGTGAGTCCACACCATGAAAGAAGACACATATACAAATACCCAAAGCATCTATGTTGTTCTTGCTATGGAAAAGTTTCCAACAACCCAAATAGCAACATCTGTAATTTGGCAGGTAAGTCCTACGGAATTAAAAATTGCCTGTGCAACAGAGAGAAGAAGCTGTTTGCCCAGCATTACATGACTTGGGATCACAAACCATAGATTTCAACCTGGAAGAGTCCTTAGCATCCACTTAGTCCAAGCTCCTCATTTTACAGATGAGAATTTAATTATTTCCTTAGCAGGGTCACGTGCTCATTAAGTGTCAGAGACAAGTTTCAAACCCGGGTCTTCCTTGTTCTAAACCCCAGATTCTACTCACTATGCCACATAGCCAAATGGAAGAGAGAGGACTTGTCAGGAATATGCATTCCTACTCCAACTCTGAAAATACTGAGTCAGCCCTCCTGAAGGCAATTATTCTGTCTGACATTTGCACAAGGTTATAGCGGTGGGGTGCTGGTAAATGTTTAACAACCAGCTTTGCAGGGTGGGAAAGTGAATGTATGCACGACACATTTGTTAGTTTAATCTGGGTTGGTAACGTTCTATCCATTACTTTTTTAGGTCTAGACAACAAAATAATAAAGCATGCCCTAATTTGCTGTTTGCTCATAGAATTTGCTAAACATTTAACAATCAGTTCTTACAAGCACAGCGTATCTCTGGTTATAAGGTTTGCAAAATATTTAATGAAGATGCACAAATAGACGTATCTAAAAAGTTCTGGACTTCCCTGTGTGCACAGAGACTTAAATATAACAAGGGCACTTCCTAGCAAGCCTGGGCAGAATATGATTGTGAAGGTTTCTCTGTTGTTGTCGCTGCTGCTGCCACTGCGGTTGAGTCATTTCAGTCACGTCTGACTCTTTGTGACCCCATTTGGGGTTTTTTTGGCAAAGATACTAGACTGATTTGCCATTTCCTTCTCCTGCTCATTTTACAGATGAGGAAACTGAGGCAAACAGGGTGAAGTGACTTGCCCAGGGTCACACAGCTAGGAAGTTTCTGAGGCCAGATTTGAACTCAGAAAGTTGAGTCTTCCTGACTTCAGGCCCAGCACTCTTAAAATTTCTTTAGCTCTAGAGAAAAGCCTGATGAGGAAAAAAAAAAACCTGGCCTGCAGATGGACTAAAGCACTGTGTTCCTCCATGCAAGAAGCTCTTGTTCTTTCCCCAGACTTGCCATCTCTCTAGGTAACCAAAGGGTGGTCATATTTCCACCTCAATGATTCTCTCCCACAGAGAAGATCATGATTCCTAGCTCATTAAAACTCCTATCAAACCTATCAGTTCATTAAAAAGCCAACTGAAGGATTTGGCTTCCTAACTTTGAGTGAGAAGTTGTCCCTTGGAAGATTAGAGAACATTCACCAAATTAGGTCTTCATGCAACCAGATCCTTGAAAGCGCTATTTAACTGACAATTATATCATGGTTTTTATTTGGGGCTAATTTTTTTCACCTGTACCTATGGGATTGCATAACACCTTGCCATATTGACTATTTTGAGACTCTTTCCTGTATGACACTGAGGAAGCAAGTAACCCCTAGATATTTATTCTGGTTTGGGAAAATAGACAATATGCTCAAAATATATCCCTGTCTATTCGCAAAATTCCTGAACCAAGGGGAGATTGTACTGGGCATCTGGCGCATTCTCCATTGCTTTTTAGGTCTAGACAATCAACAAAATAATAATGGGCATTTGGCACATGCTTATACCACCTAAGGTGGCTTCACTCACATGGAAGACACTGGGGGACCTGAGACCTGAAAACTGGCACATGCAGAGACATCTGTGTTGATCCACCATGTAGTTGGGATCAGTCTTTGTCCACTAACTTTGTAGCCAGAACAAATGACATCTTCAAAACTGCCTGCATATCCTATGAACATCTGAAGGAGAAGGACCTCTTCATGTGCATAGTGGCATCCTATTACATTCATGCAGTTTGAGGAAATGCCCAAGCCATCCATCATCACTCTCCTGTCGCCTCAGCTCCTGTGTCTCTGGACTTCCACTCCATCCTAACAGCCTTCTCACTCTGGAAGATGCCTTCACCCCATTCTTGTCTTGGTGAGTTTCTCCTCAGAAGTCCCCCAGTCAGCCAAGCTCAGTCCCTTCCCAGCCCCACCATGCCCCGTGTGGTACTATCCCTCCTATCCATCTTACACACTCACTTTCCAGTTCTCTTTTATGCATTGTATTCTCTCCCCCTACCCTTAGAATATAAGCCCCTAGAAGATGCTCTCTCTTTTTGCTTTCTGTTTGTATTCCCAAAACTTAGAACCATGTCTAAGACAAAGTAAACAGTTAATAAATGCTTTCTCTATCTAAATCATCCCCATCTCTATAAATATAAATACTCCAATTCCTAGAATAGAATTCCACTCAATTCAATAAGCATTTATCAGGCACCTACTAAGGGCTAGGTGCCATGCTAGGAGCTAGGGCTATAAGGACAAAAAATGAGAACAGCTCCTACCTACAAGAAGGTTTCATTCTGGGGAGAAAACAGCATATACCCAGATAAATAGATATAAGAAATATAAAAAATGTATTTTTTGTTTGTTGTCAAGTTGTTTCAATCATATCCAACTCTCCATGACTCTATTTGGGGTTTTCTTGGCAGAGGTACTGGAGTGGTTCATCATTTTCTTCTCCAGCTCATTTTACAGATGAGGAAACCAAGGCAAACATGGTTAAGTGACTTGCCCATGGTCACACAGTAAGTGTCTGAGGTCAGATTTGAACTCAGGTCTTCCTGATTCCATTGCCAGCCCTTTATTGACTGTACCACCTAGCTGTCCAAAAAATAAAAACAGTTATATGAGGTGGCATGCTAATATTAGTGCAAGGGGATCTAGAAAGACCTTTTGAAAGAAGTGGTAATTGAGTTGAGCCTTAAGTAAAACCAGGGGTTCCAAAAGATGGAAGTGAGAAGGTGAGTATTCCAAGCATGGGGGATATCTGATGGGAAGACATGGAGTTGAGAGATGAAATATAAAGTCCAGGGGATGGCACATGAGCTTATGTGGCTGGCACATAAAATACATGAGGGGAGTATTGGGAAATAACTTGAGAAATATAAGTTGGAGTCAAACTGTAAAGTGTTTTAAATCTCAAAGAGAGGAATAATATTTTATCTTAGAGACAATAGGGAGCTACTGAATGTGCTTGAGTAGGATTGTGATACGGTCAGACCTATGCTTTAAGAATAAGGGTAAGTACTCCCTGCCCTGCCCTGTATTATAATAACGAGCCATTTGAGAGCCTGCAATTCAATTTCAAGGTGTCTTAGAGCAGGAAGCAGATCTAGCCCAGCTAACTCAGGTCTAGCTTAAAAGAGAATTGGTAAGGGAGGAGAATATGGCAGAGACTGTCTCCTCCTGGTCCCTTGATCAGAGAATGAGCTTACTTCAAAGGATCAGATCTTCTCACGGGAGTCCTTGCAGTATCCCTAGAAGAGCAGGAACTGGCGATCATGTGCATCAGGAGTGAAGGACAAGACACACTGAGGAAAAAGCTTCCGGACTTTTAGTTCAGCAGAAAGCCAAGGGGAACCCTCGGGAGACTCCTATGCTGACCACAGCAACAGTTAGAGCAAATGATTGCTCTGCCTGCCTGGTCTGGGTGCAATGTCTTGCCATTCCCTGATCCCTTTATCTTTCTAAGGAGAATGCTTTTTTCAGTCTCCCTCATGCTAGTGCCTTCCTTTCATAGATCTAATATATTAACATATTTTGTATGTACATAATTGTTTGCATATTGTCTCTCCCATTGGAATATGAGGGCAGGGACCATATTTTTCCCTTTCTTTGTAATCCTCAGTACTTAGCATGATACCTGGTATTTAGATGGTGCTTAATAAATAAATGCCTTTGAATCAGCATTGTTAGTAGGGCTGTCTTGCTGTGCTTCCAAGCCCCCAATACCTGTGAGGACTAACCAAAGAACAATGGGTAGCGACTGCTTTCCCAGTGTGAATCCTTCTTTGTAGCTTGACAACCACCCCCTAGTATTTCCACTGTTTTCACCATCTTGTCAAAATCCAGAGTGATTCTGTCAAAGCTAGTGCCTAGCCACCTAGACTTTTATCACTCGGTTAAGGACCATATCAGCAACCATTTGAGCTCCCCTAACCAAAGCCTCTTTCAGGTTTTCTTTCACCTATCCTTCCAGTCTCTGAAATTTGGCATGCACATGAATTACATGCCCAGAGGGCATTTCCCCTTCCTGCTCAATTGTAAATATTAAGAACGCATCAAATGTTTGCCATGAGGCCATCATCATCACCTTATTGCCTCCGTAGGTTTCACAAACAGGTTTTCCAAGTGAGTTTGGGACTGTTAGCCTTTTATCACCGTACAAATCCAAGAGCTGATTCTCTAATACTTTCCAATAGTACATTCCTTTTTTCCAACTTGGATAACTAGTCCTTCCTTAATGATTCAGTTACTTGGGTGATCCAAGCTTCCCATGTTTTTTCCCCAAGAGAACATGGAAAGATTCCAACCTCAGGTCAGTGACATATCTCCTATGAGATATCAAAGCTTGATCTTACTTATGGGTTATGCTTCTCTATTTACTGCAGGGGACCTAGCTTTAGTACAACATGTTGTTGTTCAGTTGTGTTCCACTCTTCATGACCCCATTTTGGGGTTTTCTTGGCAAAAATACTAGTGAGGTTTGCCATTTCCTTCTCCATTTTGTAGAAGAGGAACTGAGGCAAACAGGGTAAAGTGACTTGCCTGGGGTTAAACAGCTAATAAGTGTCTGAGTCCAGATTTGAACTCATAAAGATGAGTCTATCTGATTCTAAGCCCAGTGCTCCAGCTACTGTCAAACTAAGAGCTGCTGAAGACCTTAGCTTAAAAAGGCCAATATCTCCACTGCACCTGGGGCCATCTCCTGATGTGTATCTGGCCACTAGACCCAGATGGCTCCAGAGGAGAAAGTGACTTCACACAGCCCTCCAATCCAATTCAACTTTAATTAAATGAAATCCAATTAACTTGTACGTCATGGCACCATCTCCGTAATGTCATGGTCCTCTTTGGGAATGAAGGACAAACAACAAACAACAACTGTACCACCTAGCTGCCCACTCTACACTTTCTGACATAAGTACCCTTCTCCATCTCCATGACATCCAGCTTAGTCTTCATACTTTGGGCTCTACTCTTATGACAAATTCCTCTAAAAAGATGTGAAGATCAGTATCAAGGTATTATTTCCTACTCTCAGTACATCCAGTATTTCTGGGTGATTAAATGGGTAGGATGTTCACAGAGTACTAAGTGAATGGCCCCCCCAATCCTGACCTTGCTATGAACTCTCCTAAAATTCCCTAACCTTCATCTTTCTGTTCAATGCCATTGTTATGTCCTTATTTTTGTTCCCCTGCTAGATACATCTAGAATCAGGAGATCCCTATGAATAGCCTGTTACAAAACAGCACAGAAGTTTTCAACAGATCATCAATGCAGAGTTAAGTACCAAGCATGAGTTATACCACAGTGACAGAATAAAGCACCAAGAGATAAATAGTAAAGCACATATTCAAATATTCAGAATGTAACTATAATGTCACTCCATCCATAAGCCAATAATCGGTAAATATTTAGGCAAAAGCATCCAATAAGCCAAAGGAATTTCACATTGACATGTTCTTATTAAAACACATACTTCATGCAAAAATTAGCAGCATCAAAAGAGGTACTTTGTACCAAAAAAGCAATTTGTGATTGTATAAAAATCCTTTTTAGAAACAGGGATCCTCTCTACGAAAGGCTAGAAAAACCAAAATAAATCAAGATTAAAACAAGATTCTAAATATTAAAATTGAAAAAATAAACTGGGTTATTTCTTTCAAAATATTCAGGATAAGGGGCAGCTAGGTGGTTCAGTGGATAGAGCACCAACCCAGGAATCAAGAGGACCTGAGTTCAAATTTGGCCTCAGACGCTTACTAACTGTGTGACCCTGGGCAAGTTACTTAGCCCCAGTTGCTATATCTATATCTGTAGTTATGTATCTGTGCATGTATATGCATACACACAGATATAGATATATTCCATATTAAAACCTGGAAAGGCTTACATGAACTGATACAAAGTGAAGTAAGCAGAACCAGCAGAACACTGTACACAGTAACAGCAATATTGTGTGATGAGCAGCAGCAAATGCCTTAGCTATTCTCAGCAATACAATGATCTAAGACAACCCCAAAGGACTCACATGAAACACGCTATCCACCCCCAGAGGAAGAATTGATATTGTCTGAATACAAGCTGAAGCATACTATTTTTCACTTTCTTTCTTTTTTGTTCAAGTTTTCTTGTACAAAATGACTAATATGGAAATATTTTACATGTTGCATATGTATAACCTATATCAGATTTCATACCATCTCAGGGAGGGGACAGTAGGAAAAGGGAGGCAGAGAGGGATAGAATTTGAGACTCAGAACTTTAAAAACTAAGTTGTTTTAACATGTAATTGGGGAAAAAATAAAATATTTTTAAAAAACAAAAATATTCAGAATTGAAAGAACAAAACAATGAACAAACAAAAAGATTTTGAAAATATGAATGTCTTTCAAGAGGTAAAAGAAAAACTTCTGGAAAAAAATCCAGACACTGGATATGTTCAAATTGGAAACAGGAAGAAAAAATTGGCAAAGTGAGATATACTTGGGCCCCTACCACACAGGACTTTGCATAAACACAAGGCAAATCAAAAATAAATGAAAAATACCATAGCTCCCACATGTAACCACTAGGTTACTTTAGGGATGCAGGTCTAGCTGTCAATCACCCTCTAAGTCAAAGGACCTGCCTAAGCATGCCCAGATAACTTTTCAAGACCAGAATGCCAAGGGTGAAAATTCTTAACAGCTCTCTTCTCCTCCCCTATACAGAATGCCAAAATGGATGTTCCTAGCCCATTTGTTTCTCTGACTTTTTCTCAGCTCAAACTTTAAGAACAATACCTTGGTTTGGGGGAATATTGCATTGGGCTTAGAATCAAGGAAACTCACCTTCATGAGTTCAAATCTAGCCCTAGACACTTTCTACCTCTATGACCTTGGGCAAGTCACTTAATCCTGTTTGCCTCAGTTTCTTCATCTGTAAAATGAGCTGGAGTAGGAAATGGCAAACCACTCTAGTATCTTTGCCAAGAAAACCCCAACTGGGGTCACAAAAAGTCAGACACGACTGAAAAAAAAGACTCAACAACAACATGGGAAATATGGTAACCAACTGCAAGTTATGCAGAATGTAAGATAAGGCAGAGAGTCCCATTTGTGCCCACTTATTAGAGGAAATTAGAGGAAACCCAAGCTTAAACTAGACAATTTGGTTAATAAACAGTATTAAGAGTCTCTTTTTTTCTAAGTTCTCCAAACAAACTGAGGAAATAATCTCTGGATTCAGGACATGACCCCAGAGAGCTGGCCTGCTTTGAAGAGGGAGAGTGGGCTTCCTCTACTTTCATAAAGAGAAGGTGGAAAATAGAGGAGAAAACCTACTTTTGAGCTGCCCAGTGGTCACAAGTTGGCCTGGTCTGGGGAGAACTGGCATCTCCTCCTTTTCCTTTGGGAGGTGGTAGTTATGAATGCCACTTGGAGGTCACATCTATATTGGTAAACTTTCAACAAAATTGACCCAAGAAGGATTTATCATATTTTAAAATCTTAAAAACAAAAGGGCTCTTATGGAACAAAGGCCAATCCTAGGCCCAGAGGGAATCTAAGAGACTGAAATGGGTAAATAAACATGAGGACTCTTGGTTTCCTTTCTGGAGAGGTGAGGAGGTGAAGAAAGAATGTCACCAAGTCTCATCCCAGCCTTTCTCAATCACAACTTGTTAGGTTATACTCCTCATTCAGATAATTCTTTGCCTCCCTCCCCTCCAGAAAAAGCTTACTGTGGTTTGCTGGCCATCTGGGCCCAATATGGAACTCCTGGCTTTTGGATCAGTTAGCACCTCTTGTTCTCCCAGGTGACTGAGCCAATCACACCCAGGAATATGGGTCTTCCCTCAGTCTCAGCCTCTGGCCCTGGACTGTCTACCCTTAGCTTCCAAAGTCTGCTGTCTCTGACTCAGTAGAAGAGACTGCATCTTCCCCCTTCAAGTTCAGACCAAATTTTGTTGAACTCTGTTAAGTGTCTAAGATGAGAGAGACCTTCAGGAACATCTGCTCTAACCCCATCCATTTACAAGTCAGAAAACCAAAGCCCAGGAAGGGAATTATTCTAAAGCATTTATTCATTGAGGTACCATTGTCATGCTCAACATCAATCTTGACCATGCCTAGCCTCTCTAGAACTTCTTCTATTCAGACAAGTTCTCCTGCCTCACAGGAGTGTGTGGGAAGAACATGGAGGGCTAACACCTCTGGTGTGGGGGCCTGCCCAGCCCTTTTCAGGGATGCTCATCCACCTTTGTTGTCCACTATCACCCAACTCTCACCTGTGGCTTCAAGAAGCTGTAGTATGATCCAGCTTTTGGGCTAAGAATTCACCGTTTCACAAAAACTGCTGGGAAAATTGGAAAATGGTACGACAGAAACTGGGCATACACCAATATCTTACACCGTACAACCAAAATAAAGCCAAATGGGTACATAATTTAGGAATAAAGGCTGATACTATGAGCAATTTGGAAGAGCAAGGAATAGTTTACCTGTCAGATTTATGGGAAAGGGAAGAATTCATGACCTAACAAGAGATAGAGATCATTACAAAATGCAAAATGGATAATTTTGATTATGTTAAATTGAAAAGTTTTTGTATAAACAAAGTCAATGCAACAAAGATTAGTAGGAAAGCAGGAAATTGGGAGAAAAACTTTACAACCAGTGTCTCTGATATAGGCCTCATCTCTAAAATATACAGGGAACTGAGCCAAATTTATAGGAATACAAGTCATTCCCCAATTGAGAAATGGTCAAAGGATATGAACAGGCAGTTTTCAGAGGAAGAAATTAAAGATATCTACAGGCATACGAAAAAATGCTCTAAATCACTACTGATCAGAGAAATGCAAAACAAAACAACTCTTAGATACCACATCTCTCCTGTCAGATTGGCTAACATGACAAAACAGGAAAATGATAAATGCTGGAGAGGATATGGGAAAATTGAAACACTGTTACATTGTTGGTGATGTTGTGAATGGATCCAGCCATTCTGGAGAGCAATTGGGAACTATGCCCAAAGGGCTATAAAAATGTGCATACCCTTTGACCCGGCAATACCATTTCTAGGGCTGTATCCCAAAGAGATCACACAAGTGGGAGAGGGACTCATATGTACAAAAATATTTATAGCAGCTCCTTTTGTGGTAGCAAAGAATTGGAAATCAAGGGGATGCCCATCAATTGGGGAATGGCTGAACAAGTTGTGGTATATGAGTGTAATGGAATACTATAGTGCTGTAAGAAATGGGGAAGATACAGACTTCATAATAACCTGGAAAGACCTAAATGATCTGATGCTGAGTGAGGGAAATAGAACCAGGAGAATACTGTACACAACCACAGTCATATTGCTTCTATGATGACTAACTTTGATAGACTTGGCTCTTCTCATCAATACAAGGTTCAAAGACAGCTCCAAAGGACTCAAGATGGAGAGAGCTATCTACATCCAGAAAAAGAACTATAGAGTCTGAATGCAGATTGAGGCAAACTATTTGCTCTCTTTTTTTCTTTTTCTCTTCTTTTTCATTTTGTTTTTTCTTTCTCATGATTCATTCCATTGGTCATAATTCCTCTTTACAACTTGACTATTGTGTAAATAAGTTTAATGCGAAGGTGTATGTAGAACATATATTGGATTCCATACCATCTTGGGGGGGAGGGGAGAGGGTAGGGAGGGGAAGAAAATTTGGAACTCAAAAACTTGTGGAACTGAGTGTTGTAAACGAAAAATAAAAAAGCTAATTTTAATTAAAAAAAGGAAGCTGTAGCATGCTCAGCAGCCATACCCTGGTTAAAAAAAAATCACAGCAGACAGATTAAATCAGATTCAGGGTAACCTCCAGGTGGTGAGTTAAGTAAGTAGATGAGTTAGGGGGACGTATACAGCAAAGTTGTAAAAACTTCCCCCAGCAGACAAGAACAATTTGTTCCAACAGCCATGAAAGTGGCTGAAGGAGCACTTAGGACTTGGTCAGATGTCAGACACCAAGGTCAGCAACTGCATCCCAGGTCATCAATGGTTGTCCTGACTTTTGTCTTCTCTGTGGACTTGTATGACTCTGGAAGAGACAGTGAGGCTGATGACTTTATGCAGCTCTGCCTCACTGAAATCCAATTTACTCACAAGTCAAGACATCACTCTTAAAACAAGGGATGAACAGGGCAACTAGGTGGCACAGTGAGTACAGTACCAACCCTGGAGTCAGGAGGACCTGAGTTTAAATCTTGCCTCAGACAGTTGACACAGTACCATCAAAAGCTATGACCTTAGGCAAGCCATTTCACCCCAATTGCCCCATCTTTCCCCCTCAAAAATAAACAACCAAGGGATGAACAAGAACAATAGTACAAAGTATACTAAAATGGAACTGTGTTGTGACCCTGAGTCACACAATGTACACATTGATACTGTATGCATGAAACTGTAAGCAAGAATAAGAACTACTGCCCCTTGTAGAGTTAACTCTTGCTATGCTGTTGAAATTTTTACCTCCTTTCCCCTCCAGCTAATCGATAAGGTCCTTGAGATCAATGACTATGTACAATTTGGTCACTCCCACAGTGCTATTTGTTCAACACATATGGAATGAATGAAGTGTGATATTGTAAATCACACATGTCATCTCAGATTGGGAAGAGGTGCTGATGGCCACATCTAGCTCAATCTGTGTCTGACCAAGCCTCCCCCTCTACAAAATATGCTACAACTAGGTATCCAATCTGTTCTTAATTACCTCCAGTGAGGGGGAAGCTATCTCCCGGGGTAGCCCAGTCCACACTGAATAGCTCTAATTATCAAACCATCAGCCTAAATTGTCTTTGTAACTTCCATCCATTCTGTCCATCAGGACAAAACAGAATAAGTCTAATCAATCTTCCATTTAGCAGTCTCAAATATCTGGGGACAGCTATCATGGTTCTCCTAAGTCTTCTCTTCTCCAAGTTGAACACCCAAGTTCCTTCAACCAGTCTTCATCAAGCATAAATTAGAGGCCCTTCTCGAGATGCTCTCCAGGTTGCCCAACAGCTCTGGAGGAGAAAGTGAGGCTGGCCCTCATTTAAATCAATTCACTTGCGTGTCACCGCATCATCTCCCTGATGTCATGGTCCTCTTCAAGAACGAAGAACAAACAACAACAAGGTTGCCCATCCAAGTCTTACCTAAAATGTGGAGAACACAACAATGCACGTGTGGGATGAAGAGATACTCTTATCTCATTAGGCCTAGACACATGGCCTCTGCACTCAGCTGCAGCTCCCATTAGCTTCTTTGGCTGCCATGCTACACTACTGACTGACACAAAGTCTGCAATCCACTTAAACCCTCAGATCTTTTTCAGATGAATTGCTATTTTGTTTTACCTCTCCCATCTTGTACTCACGAAATTGATTTTTGATCCCAAATGTAAGACTTTACAATTAGGCCTATTAAGATTCATCTTATTAGACTTGACCTGACTTTCCATCCTTTCAATATCTTTGAAAATGGGCAGCTAGATGACATAGTAGATAGAGAGGTGGACCTGAAGTCAGGACTCTGTGAACTCTTCCTGAGTTCAAATGTGGCCTCAGACACTAACTGTGTGACCCTGGGCAAGTCACTTAACCCCATTTGCCTCAGTTTCCTCATCTGTAAAATAAGCTGGAGAAAAAAATGACAAACCACTCCAGGATCTTTGACAAGAAAACCCCAAATGAAGTCACAAAGGGTCAGACACAACTGAAATGACTGAACAACATCTTTACAGATCCTTGCTCCTGTCATGTAGTGTGTCAGCTATCCTTCTGTGAATCATGTCATCTACATGCCATCTGCACTTTGGCTAAATCTTAACAAACAAACCTAGGTTTTGGCCCAAAAAGAATACCAGTGAAAGGATATCCATTACATCATGAGACGATATATTCCATTTTAGGCTCGCTCCAATGGGCAGGAAGTATTTCTGCTATAAGGAGCTTGCTATTGGAGAAGGCATGGGCCTTGATGTCCTGCTTATCACATTTTAAAGTATATAGATTAAATCTGCCTGCCTATAACTTCTGCCCATTGCTCTTAGTTCTGTTCTCTGAGGCCAAGGAAAAGAAAAAAAAAGATAGAAAGATAGATATATAGATGGATGATAGATGGGTAGATAAATAGATGATAGGTAGATAGAAAGATAGATAGATGGGTGGATGGGTAGATAGATAGATAATAGAAAGACATAGATAGACAGGTAGATAGAAAGATAGATGATAGATGGGCAGACAGATGATAGAAAGACATAGAGAGACAGACAAACAGATAGATGATAGATGGAAAGATAATAGGTAGATAGAAAGATGGATGGGTATATGGATGATAGAAAGACAGATAGATAGATAGACAGATAGATTTCTGGGCTAAAGAGAACCAACTAATTAAAGTGATTATCAGCAGGCATTTTAAAAATAATCATTGAGAGTGATATTGTATATAGGGGGATGGCAATCCAGTTCCCAAACCTAGACAACCTGGGTTCAGGTCCTGCCTTGGCCACCTACCAGCTGTGTGACCCTGGTCAAGTCACTTAACTTTTCAGTGGCCCAAGCAACTCTCCAAGCCTAGAAGTTGCAGAGTGGGGCCCACCTGACATTGTTAGAAAAAGTTCCTTCACTGGGAATAACCTAGACCAAGAAAATCACAGGACGGGAGGAGGAGGAGAAGGAGGATGATGAGGATGGATGAGGAAGATGATGATGACAATGATGATGTCCACTACCATGAGGAAAAATAACAACAAAAGAACTAATTAAATATTTATTGAATAGATTATAATATTTAGAACTAAAAAAGACATTAGAAAATTAGTCTAACCCTCTCAATTTAAAAATGAGGAAACTAAGGTACAAAGAGCTAAGCTGACTTGGCCAAGACCACAGTAATAGTGCTGCCACCAACCTGGGATTCCAATATTGACCTTCTGTGTTTTCTACTCCACCAAGTTGTGTTTCAGCCTAGCATCTGCCATGCATTAGAATTCATCTGGGTGGTTTGAGTCATGTCAACTCAGTAATGTCTCCATTAGTAGATAATTCGTATAACTTTAAACTATCCTTTTTCGTCTCTCTCACTCATTTTTGAGAACCTGAGATTTTCTTAGTTGCACTGAAACAAGACTGTGCTTAAGTAATGCATGTAGCATTGTATTATATCATAGAAGTGACCTAAACCAAGCCCAATGTGACCCAATGTGACCTTACAGTGTGCCAGAGAAACAAGGCTGACCTCAGCCCTGCCTGTATTCCCTGACTAAAGTGATAATGAGGACAAAGTGAGCAGGGATTTGCCCCAGGTCACTGAATTTAGAAGGTGCCAGAATTGGATGGCATGGACAGACTTGCAAGACTACACCAGCCCAGAAAGAATGAGGTTTAGTACCAAGTTTGCAATGATAAGTTAAAATAGAAGTAACCATAAAACAGTTGGAGTGAGCTCTTCCCCCTCCCTTCCCTGTTCTTCCCCCCACCCCAGTTGGCCACCCCAGTAGCAAGGGTCCTATCTCTATACCCAGTCCAAATGAGGGTTTGCTTCCTGCCATTTGCCCCAAGTATTGTTTTTGATTGTGGTATTTGCCCTAGGTGTCAAAATTCATAGATACAGCCCTTCCCCTAAGCCTTACATAATTAATGTGGTTTCCTTTTTTTTGTTTTCCTGTCTTGCATGGTTGGAAAAATTGCCTTACAGAAATGACTCATGATTGAACCCCTAATCTCTCTCTGTTTTTGTCATTTCTGTTTACAGTAGTTTTACTTGCTGATGTGAAGAAGTTATGACTCCAAAGACATGTTAGAAAAGGAGTGGTTTTAGTCACATTTATAAGGAATGATGAAGGGAAGGAAGGGGAGAAAGGAAAGAAAGAGGGAAGAGAAGGAAGGAGGGAAGAGAAGGAAGGAAGGGAGGAAGGAAAAAGGAAGGGAGGGAGGAAGGGAGGGAGGAGAAGGGAAGGAGAAAGAAAGAAGGAAAGAAAGGAGGAAAGAAAGAAGGAAGGAAAGAAAGAGAGAAAGAAAGAAAGAAAGAAAGAAAGAAAGAAAGAAAGAAAGAAGGAAGCAAGGAAAGAAAGAAGGAAAGAAAGGAAGGAAGGAAGGAAGGAAGGAAGGAAGGAAGAAAGAAAGAAAGAAAGAAAGAAAGAAAGAAAGAGAGGGAGGAAGGAAGGAAGGAAGGAAGGAAGGAAGGAAGGAAGGAAGGAAGGAAGGAAGGAAGGAAAGAAAGAAAGAAAGAAAGAAAGAAAGAAAGAAAGAAAGAAAGAAAGAAAGAAAGAAAGAAAGAAAGAAAGACAGGAGGGAGGGAGGGAGGAAGGGAGAAAGGAAGGAAGGAAGGAAACTTTCATGTCTTTTTCTTTCTTGGGGAAAAAGGCAAGATTTGTTCTTCATTCTCAAGATTCCGTCATTTACAAGGTTAAAGTACAAAAAGAAACCATATTACATGGGATATTTAAGATCCAATCACTATATCCATCTCACAAAAAGCCACTAAAACTGGTTCCGGCAGAGAAGGAAGAAGGAAAGTTTATTAGAGCAGACCACAACCTCGAAATAGCCCTAAAGCTGGAAAGATAATGTCAGACTCTGTTAAGACAAAAGTGAGCATGGCGTCCTGGCACTGAAACTTTGGGAAAGCTCTTAACCCCAGGGACCATGCAATACTGGGCAAGCATACAGGACCCAAAAATCTGTCAACTGTGACAATAACTGGCTGTCTCTTCTATGCCGTTCTCATCATATAAGCTCAACCTGAATGGTGCCAAAACAATCCATCATTTTATTTTATTTGGTATTTTAATGCAAAACAGGTCTCCCAAGACCAAACTTGAAACTGCATTTTCCAGACCTTTTGACAAAAGATTTCTTTGGTTTCCTCTGAAACCTTGTCCAATGCCAGCAGGGCGAATGCAGCTCCTATCCTTGCTATGGCCTCACTGGCTTGGTTGGGGTTCAATAGGATCTAACTCCAGGAGGATCTGATTGAGAAAGGAGAGGAAGAAAAAGCCATGTTTAAAAAAAAACAACAACAACAATGCTGCCTAGTCCTGCCTCTTTATCATGTATTCAGGAGAGGATTGCTTTTTCTCGAGTCAACGATGGCCATAAAAAAACCAGATGTTCTATTGACTACAACCATTTTAAAATGGGATGCTGCTCCTGAAGTGAGTGACTGAATGTAGATTCAGAGAACCTGGGTTCAATACCAGCTCTGCACCTGCAATTGATGTGACTTTGGAAGATACCTTCCCCTCCCTGGACCTCAGTAAACATTTTCAATGGGGGAGGAGCTAACATGGTAGAGTGGAGAAGATGCCAGCCTCAAAGTCAAAGACCAGAAGATGTGCTTGGGCTTTAGTTCTGACACTAGTTGTGTGACCATGGGTGAGTCATTTAAATTTTCTAAACCTCAGTTTTACCATCTCTAAAATGGAGCTAGCAATGTGAACACACAACAAGGAAGTGCTTTGCAAACTTTCAAGCAGTAAAATGGGAGTGATGATGAAGACGATGACAGCGTTGACAGTGGTGAAGGTAATAAATGTCAATGGTGATGATGGTGACAGTGTTGGTGTTGATGATAACAATGCTGATTTCATTATTTATAATAGTGATGGCAATGGTGATGATGTTGACAATGAGGAAGAATGACTGAGCCAATGAATAGATGAATGAAAAACATTTATTAAGCATTTACTATGAATAAGCTCTGTGCTAACTTCTGGTAATACAAATCAATAGAAAAAGCAAGACAATTCATATTTTCAGGGAGCTCTCATATTAATTGGGGGAGATAAAAAGTTTTTTTAAAAGTTAATTTGCAGAGCAGATCTAAAGTCCCCAAAGTCTTAAGGTTGCAGCTGTGATGGAGATGACAAGGCCCAAGAGCTGTTAAGATATATCAGGAGGTCAATGACAGCGCTGGGGCTAGAAAGGGCATAGAGAAAGGGAAAACCAGGCAACCCCATTGGTAGCAGGTCTTCCCACCATTCGTAAAGACCAGGTGGGTTCTGGCTGGGAGAAGAGGTAAAGAACAAAGGACATTCCCGGTGGTGGCAGGGTTTCTCACCACCCAACCATCACAGAAAATTCTACATGTTCCAGACCCAGGAGAGGGGGGTGAAGAGATACAGCAAAGGGAAAAGAGTAGCCCCAGTGGTTATGGGTCTTCCTTCCACCCAGCCACCCCCAATGAGTCCTGGACTGTACAGGGCCAAAGGAGGGGATAAGATGATTATGATTGGGGGGCAGCTAAGTGGTGCAGTGAATAGAGCACCAGCCCTGGAATCAGGAGGACTGGAGTTCAAATCAGGCCTCAGACACTTGACACACTTGCTAGCTGTGTGACCTTGGACAAGTCACTTAACTCCAATAGTCTTGCCTTCTCCCTTCAAAAAAAAAGATTATAATGATTGGGATGTCATTACTGATGTCATTGATAATGCCAATGATGATGTTAGAGATGATATTGAGACAATGACGATGGGATTGCTGTTGATGACAATGATAGTGGAGATGATGGCTATGGTGCTCCTGAAACTGATGCCATATTGGTTATTATAATAATTAGGATATTGTTGGTAATATTAATAGTTCTGATAATGAAGAGTCAAATTAAATGAGCCCTAAGAACGCTTCCAGTTCTAAATCCTATGACAAAGTGAGAAGGTTCCTACCTGTCTGTACTAAAGCTAAAAAAGCCACACACAGCACCCCATAGGTGAGGTTAACAATCTGCAGGTTGATTTCCTTTCTATAACCTATCAGACAGGAGCACTGAAGACAGCTTGGTCATCACATTGAGTTATCTCCTCTCTCACATCTGTAACAGACCAAGCTAAAAGAAGATTAATTCAAATGATTGATGACCTTGTGAATTATGACATGTATGGCCTTTTGAGACAGAAAAGGGCCCACAAAAAGCTGACACCACACTCGAAGCTGTTTCAGAATGGGAGAAACTGTCAAAGCTTACACTCTGCAGATATAGCCTTGTAGAATGCGGAGTCCTTTTCATACCATGAAGAAGTATCAGAGGAAGACTTTGGGGAGACTCTAGGTATAAAAAACCTAAAAAATTTACAGATAGTCAATGCAAATGCCTGGTCCACTTGGCAAGTATGTCTTTTGAGTGAAGAGTGAGTGACAACACTTGAAAACATGTGTTAATAAAAAATAAAAACAAATAAATTTTAAAAATATATATTAATGCAATTTCATTTTTACTGTTCCAAGTCAATATTTACCAAGAAATAACCCAATGTGATTGGATCTGAATTTAGTTTCTCATCTCAACTGCCCTATATGTAAGGAAGAAATTCACCTTAATATCATTCCTCATCATAAATTAATGAATTGGTGTTTTCTCTTCTAAATACACCTCTTTGAAGTTTGCTTAGCCAAACTGAGTCATCAGGTTTAATTACCATTGGGTAAACTGAGGTTAGCTCCATGGTTACTCCACAATTATATAACCTCAAAGAGTCTGAATGGCTTCCCACATACACACACACACACACACACACACACACACACACACACACACATACATGAGCAATTTGTTGTAATTCATTGGAGGCAATGGCATGTTTCAAAGAATGCTAGATTTGGACTCAAAGGAGCAGTGTTCAAATCCAGATGTTTCCAGTTGCTGTCTGTTGCTTTCTACAAGTCAATTGACCTCTCTGGGCTTCAATGCCACATTAGTAAAATGAAGGGGTTGTATAACATGGTCCTTCCAGCTTGAAATCTACAGTCCTATAATTAGTTCTTATATCCATGTGGATCCCAAGTCTTCCTTCTCATAGAAGGACTCAGAAAGATGCCCAATTTTGAGGCATTTTATGGGCAAACCTCCATGAAAAATCCTATTTCAGGAGCCCCCAGTGATAACATCATCTTTACTGGGCCTACCAGAGGTTACATTAGCCAAATGTAATAAATTAGCATTTATATGTATTTATTTTTTATTTTTTATATGTATTTCTTTTTATTTATATGTACATATTAATATTTATTATACAAATAGCATAACAAAAGAAGTGATAAGAAAGATTTCCCATGCCCACATTGGTGGATTCTCAACAGGTTACCACACAACCACTGGGGTTCAGGACCCATGCAGAGCACATGGTCATTGGGGAACATACATGAAGGGGTCTACATATAGGGAACGCACAAGTCTTAAAAAACATAAGGCAATTCACACTTCCAATTGTGCAAAGTTATCCTACTGTTCTCCATTCCTCCATGCTGGTATTCATCTAAGCTGTTATTGTTCTCCTGGCTTCCCTGGCTTCCTTCAAGTCTCAGCTAAAGTGTTTCCTCCTACAAGAAGCTTTCCCCACCCCTTTCAACGCAAGTACCTTTTTTCTGTGCTTATTTCCAATCAATCCTATATATCTCTTGTTTGTACATAGTTGTCTGCAGATTGTCTCCCTGATTAGACTTTTATCTCCTTGAGGACAGGGACTGTTTTTTGCCCTTCTTTGTAACCCCAGTTCTAACTTAGCACAACGCCTGGCACATAGTAGGTGCTTGTTGATTTGATCTGACTTGTTGCCATCTGCTCGGCTTCATTTGTGATACAGATTCTTCCAAGTAAGAGGGAAAGATATTCACAGTGGACAGCTTTAATTGTGAGCCTAATGATTTTGTGTTTTATTGTAGAGATAAGTCAGTTGGTTGAGGCAAAAGAGATGCTTCATCACTGCCTGAATCTCTCCCTCTCCCACCCTATTAATACTTGTAAGAACAAATGGAGGGATTTCATTCTATTTCTCTAATGCTACATTTGATACAGCACATAGACTATGACAGCACCTGCTAAAACCATTTTATTTAGGCATATCTAAATCACCGATGGAAATTCTAAATGGGCCAATTTCGATGTATGTCTGGTCCTCGTGGACCCAACTAGCTCCATGAAGGAGCATGAGGTTGTCAGTGGTGAGGCCTCTCCAATGGATGAGATTTCAGAAGAAACAGGAGGATGGGGCTAGTCACAAATGGCAAGGCTAATAAAAAGACTCATAGAGCCTCAGACAACCTGCAATCGTTCTCTGTCTAATATAAGACCCTGTTTCTTGCTAGTAAATTAATCAAGTATTCAATAAATCAATTTGGTGTTTATTAGGACCAAGATATTTTATCTGGAGTCCTGGACCTCATCATTTAATATCTCTATGCCTCAGTTTCCTTACCTGTAAAATGGGAGGAGGCATAGCTACAATGGCCTCTAAGGTCCCTTCTGGCTATAAATCTATGATTCTGGTTTCCCTCACCAGTTCCTCTTTTCCCTTTTGTGATCCCTTTGACCCTGTTAAAAGCTTCAGATATCACCTACTACCTCAATAATGGTTTCTTCCTCTCTCACACTATATAGCATTTTGTTGCGTAACTCATGGGATGTAATGCGGCATGATAGGAAGAATGTTGTATTTGGACTTAAATTCTCAGGGGAGGTTTCTCCCCGATGAAGCCATATGGCCCTATGAAAGAGCCTCAGTCCTTGACCTCTGTGTTTATTCTTTGCAATTTTAGGTAAAAAGAATGAAGCTTGGGATGATGTGAGTTTCAAAACGTCAGGAGGGCATCCCAGCATCCTAACATTTCAAAGTCTGGGTTTGTATCCAGAGCTGCATCAGTGCCCCCAAGGAAAAGAACAATCTTCGGGAACAACATTTGGGACCCCCATCCAGTGATAGCTGTGACAAGGGCTGATCCAGCAATGATGCTGCAATTAGATATGAATTTGGTGAGACTACAGCTATGTATGAACTAAACTAAGAGTGAGCTTACTCCCCCCAGACACCAAGATAGTACATGCTATACTCCCAAGTATGCTATCAAAGCATTGGGAAAGACGTTGGCACATTTGTTCTCGCTTTATGGACAAAGTTAATGTCTCTCTGTAGAAGCTAATTGATGTTAGGTGATTCAACAGAACTGCAGCAGAAATAATGGGTGTCTAACAGTGCAGGGGATACCACCAGTGGGGGCTCATGCCAACGTCAATAGAGAAGAGACACCACAAGCCCCTCAAGATATCCTGAACCCGCAGGGGAGATGTAGCCAATGTGGCTCTAAGAGAATGATCAAGAGAATACTTGTTCCACTTGAATTGAGTTGAAGTTTGCTTTTTTGAAGTTTCTACCTATAGTTTCTATTTCTGCCCCCTGTAGCCAGGCAGAGCAAGTAAGATTCTTCTTTCAATGTTCTATTCCTTTGAGCTCCATGGGTACTAAGGTAGCATGGGGCAGTGGACAGAAAGCCAGCCTTGAAGCTGAAAGACCCCTCTGTTCAATGCTGTGTGACCCCAGCCAAGAGATTGAGTTTCTCTGTGCTCTAACCAACTCTCTAAGACTATAAACTGCAGGGGGGATGCTTACCTGTATGGGTAAAAAGAGTTTGCTCATTTGGCAGATCCCTTCACAGATGAAATCACAGATCTAATCCCACTACCAATCCAGGGCTGTATGTTTTTTTACTCACACCATGATTGTGGGTCCTTCCACATATCTCTTTCTAGGCTTCCTTCTTGTACCAAACTAGGAAGGCCTCAATAAGCTTCATCCAGCCACAACCCTTGATGGTTCTCAGGCGCAAGCCCAGGCTGACAATATGTTGAGCATAAACAGAAACATGGGGTTTCCTTATAGCTCATGCATGCATAATAGGAAGACTGTATGAGAACTCAGGCTTTAGAGGAAGCTTGGATTTGTCCTTTGTAGGAGGTTATACATGGCACGTGCAGATTTTCCTTACTTGGTTCCAATCCAACATATAGAGGTTTGGTTAGTCTATGTCAGTCCCCATAGTGGCTGGAAAGCTGGTGCATTGTGGTGATGAAGAGTTTTCTGGCTGGCTGAGATAGAAGGACTGATGATTCAGGAGGCACAGAACTGGAAATAAGTTTTCAAAAAAATTTAAAAACAAGCAGTATTTACCTCCATCGGTTCCATCCAACTTTTCATTCTGGTGGTAAGCAAGAAAAGAACTCCTGGGAGTTGTCTGGTGGGGAGATTGGCAGTGACTGTACTTTCTTACTCATGTCTGTCTTTAGTCTATGTGAAGATGGTGCCTTTCTTTTGTCTCTTCTATGTTTGTTCTTTCCTGATCTTAGCTGAATGAGTACTTCAGGAAGGGAGTGCCTAGGCTGCCAAAGAATTCAGGAGATCCATCAGAGCTATCAGAGAAGTCTCACCAGCAACCAGAGCCAGTGGCTCAGGCAAAATGAAGTGAAGAGTCAATACAGTCTCAGACTGACCCACTTGACCTGGGCTGTCATCAGTGAATTAACCTCTGGACAGAGGCACTGTGCCCTGCAGGAAGCCAGGCAAGCTGATCAAGGGAACAACTTGCCCATCACAATTTAATGACTCAAAGTGAACTTGGTAGGAATCTCAAGAGAGAATAAGACTCCCAGGCCCAGGAGTTGTGAGGTATTCCTTAGGCCCAAGTGTTCCCTACGTGTATACTTCAATGCCTTTAGGCTCCAATTTTAAGCCTATTCTCCCCAGGGACTAAGTATGCGAAGGAAGGGGGAGTGTGCCCCCAGCTTCAGGATATTGTTGTAACTTCTGTCACTATATCTTGTCAGTAAATATCCTTTGTAAAAAGCTATTAGAGTTCTACTGGTTGATCAGTGTTTCGGTGCACATTGGAAGGAGGCTCGTGAACAAGAACAATACAAATCAAAGCCCATCTGTCAAGATGGTTTGACTGAGGTATGGCCACTATACCTGCTATAGTTTCTTGGAGCCACAGGTGAGAGCCGGGTGGGTGACCAGCCCTGAAAGGGCTTGGCAAGCCTTTACACTAGAGGTGCTAGACCTCCCTGAACACCCCACACATAAGACGGTATAGGACAGGCATCAAGTAACCGTTCCAAAAAGATGAGTGTCACGGGAAGAATATCCCCATGGCTGTTGTTGTCAGAGAAGGTGGGCCTTGAGTTGTACTTTGAGGGAAGTATACACAGGAGTGTGATCAGCTGAGGGAAGGAGGGAGGAGTAAGGAGACAAACATGAAGAAAGGCACCGAAATGAGCATACACAGCAAGGTGATGATAGCATCCCACTTATCAAGATGACCAGAAGTTAAATCTGGTCTCAGACACTTCCTAGCTGTGTGAGCCTGGGGAAGTCACTTAACCTCGGTTTGCCTCAGTTTCCTCATCTGTAAAATGGGAATACTATTAGCACCAACTTGCTAAAGTTATCACGAGTACTGACTGAGATGATAGCTTAGCACAGTGCCTGGCCAATAATAAGTGCCATAAAAATGCTTATCCTACCCCACCCCAACAAAACAAATTCCCACATCATCTATGGCCCAAAACATATGTCTATACCTCTGCATTTGCAGCCCATTGCCTCTTTGTCGAGAGGTAAGCCGTGTGTCTCATCTTCAGACTTCTGGACTCCTGACTTATAACTTCATGAATCAGAATCATAAAGTCTGTCAAAGTTATTTTTCTCTATAATGTTGTTGTCATTGTGTAGAGTGTCCTTGTTCTATTCACCTCTTTGCATTCATTTATAAAGATCCTCCCAGATTCCTCTGGAACTGTTTCCATCATCTCTTTTAGCACAATAATATCCCATTGCATTCATATTCCATATTTTGTATAGGCATGCACCAATAGGAGGGCACTCCCACTGGTTTCCAACTTGGGGCTACTACAAAAAGATTTCTATAAATATTTTTGTACATAGAGGTCTTTTTTCTTTGATCAAAAGGCATGGACAGTTTAATAAGTTTCTAGGAATAGTGGTAAATATTTTACTAGAATAGCTAGACCAATTCACAACTCCACCAATAATGCACAAGTATACATATCTGTTTTCTCATAGCCCCTCTAGCATGTCACATTTCTCTGATCATCTTTGCCAGTCTGATGGGTGAGAGGTAGAACCTCCAAGTTGCTTTGATTTCTGCATACTTTTTGCATGTAAAAAAGCCTATTAATTTAGAAAAATTGTTCTATTTCTGTGAAGTTAAAAGTATTTGTTTCACTGAAAATGTAAGGAACTTTACTGCTGTTCTGGGCTTTGAGTTTTGATTTTCCTTGCATTTGTGCCCCCAGGGTCTAGCTTAGCACCTGGTACATAGCAGACTTTAACAAATGCTTGTTGAACTGAGCTAAAAAGATTTCAGGAGAAACTTTTTAGCAGCATTAATCAATTATCGATATTTTCTAAGGACTAGACATTGGCAAGAGTTAAAATTATTAGAGGAAAATTGAATAACAACTTGAAAAAGAAAAGCAACAGGAAAGACGCAGAGACAGATGACAGAAAGATGTATGATATACAGAAGATGTGTCGAGGTCCTTTCGATGATGGTAATGCAAAGAATGTCGCAGAATGTACCATCCATAGCCCTCCCACATAGCCTGTCACAGATGTTTCCACAACACTTTATTACCATGATCTCCAGGATGCCCATTATTAAGGAGATTCATAAGTATTTCATGGTGGAATATTACCAGTAAAAAAAACTGTCCACATCATTAAGCTGTCTACAATGAGGGAGAGACAACACTCTTGTATTTGTCAATATCAGGTTCAGGAACCCCGCATAGGATGGCATGTGGTTCATCCTTCATTCTCAAAGAGGACCATGACATCAGGGAGATGATGACATGACTTGCAATTGACTGATTTGAGTGAGGAAGGGCTGTGCAAAGTCACCAGCCTCACATTTTCCTCCAGAGACATCTGGTTACAGTGGCCAGATGACTGGAAATGACTGGAGATGGCCCAGGATGCAGTGGGAGACCTTGCCCCTTTTAAGCTAAGATCTTTTCAGGTTCTCACTTTGAGTGAGGCAACATCCATTCAGTGAATAGGTCTCTTTAAGAAGTGAGTCAAGGGATGGCCCCTTTTGTAGCATGTTTATAATAGAGCAGTTTTCATAAGCAAAAGCAACAGAGAAAAGTCCTTTTTTCCATTGAAATGTGATCACCTTGAGTCATACCTGCACAGCTTCCTTTTCCTTAATGGAATGAAATGTATAACCACAATCTGAGATTCAGTCTGGGAGAAATGAATTTAGAAAGTGACCTCTGTAGAAATAGCTAATGAGGGAATTTTGGAAGCAAATCAGGATCTGAATTGAGAGGCTGTGATGAGTTGGTATTAAAGTAATTGGAAATAAATTGCAAATGGTAGGCTGGTGCTCGCAGACTAGGCTTCAAATTAAAGCTTCATGGCATAGATGGTTTAGCCTAAGACTCCTGAGGGTTCCTTTAAGAAGTAAGACCAAGGTGACTTTGTTGAACCTTTAGCCCCTGTATATACTACACCATGTGTAGACCCTTTATGTACTGCATCATGTATAGATAGCTACACTCAGACCTGAGCAAAGGCCACAGATTTAGAAAGAAATATAGATGTGCTTTACTTTACAAAATTGATGCAGTCCAGAAAGTTGCCTGTATATTTTTTTTTCCAAAATCTAATTTTGATTTTTCAGTGTTTCTGGGAAAGTTCCCTATTTGAAGCAAGCTTTTTGGCAAAATCTTGAAGGGGAGAAAGGTGGAGGTGAAATGCCCTCACTTTCCTTAATTCTAAATAGATATTCAAGCCACTTGGCATTCTAAATTTGGAGATGAGAGAGAAAAGCAAGGAAAGGTAAAGAAAGACAAGGGTAGTAGAAGGAAGAGAGAAAAGAAGGGAGAAGGGAAGGGGAAAGGGAAAAGGAAAAGGCAAAGGAAAACACAAATAAGCAAATAAGATATATTAAGAGATATACAAAATACATACACATATACACACATTAGTATCTATATATAACATATACATAAACACATGTTGTTCAGTCACTTGGTCATGTTTGACTCTTTTGGAATGTCAGTGCTGACTATGGGGTTTTCGAGGCAAAGATTTTGGAGTGGTTTGCCATTTCCTTCTCCAGTGGATTAATGCAAACAGAGGTTAAGTGACTTGCCCAGAGTCACAGAGCTAATAAGTACCTGAGATTGGATTTGAACTCAGATCTTCCTGACTTTAGGCTCAGTGCTCTATCCACCGAACCACCTAGCTGTATCCTACATAAATATATACACATATATTTACATGTATATAGAAAATATGCATAGATAAACAAATTACAATATATACAAGCTAAATTTGATGGCTTTTCTGGAAGATTATTATCCCCTGAGAAAATGAGGAAATGTCTCTTATAGAAGGTAGCACCTAAGTGGTATCCTGAAGGAAGCCAGGAATTCTGTGAGGCAGAGATAAGGAAGATGAGTGTTCTAAAAAAAAAGGGGGAGCCTATGTAAAAACACAGATATAGGAGGAAGAATATCATGGATGATAAATCCATTTAGTAAAACCACAAGGTTCTTAGTGAAAAACCACTTCCTACCTACTATTCCTTGGACATGACTCTCTTCTCTGGGCTCATTTTCCCAGCTGACACTGATATTTGCAGTTTGGTTCCCCAGAGAGGCAGCTGAATACTAGGAGTAAGGTCCTAGGTGTAACCCTGTGGTTTGATAGGGTTACCAACACTTTGCTCAGGCGCATCTATAAGTATGCTCCTTGTGGATTATCACCCATACCCAATTCTCCTTTAGAAAAAAAAATTATTAAGCACATATAGCAAGAATTGTTCTTATAGAAACAGCCCCACTCCAAAAAAAAGAAAAAGAAGAAAGAAACAGGAGTATAATCCCGCTTTGCACACAGAAGGTGCCTGCAGAGAGTGGACTCAAACTTCCAGAGTACATGTGGCCAAAGAGTAAAATGACTGCTCCTGGTCACTGGTCGCCCTTTTCTCCCCTTGTGGAATCCTCCTGACATTTCTCTTAGGTGTAGTTATCTGCTGGGCTCCAAGAGCTGTTCCCCTCCGAGAATCCTGAAGCTGACTTTCTTCCGTGTGTCTGGATTGTCCTTGATATGTCTCAGCTCCTAATATAGGATCTGTCAGCAGCCGTTGCTTCTCTTCGGACACTTACTGTTGCCAAATTTTTCTGACCTTGCAAACTTTTAAAATTCACAAGGTTGTTGCCTAGTCAAGGGGAGGAAAGGAAGGAGGAGAAAGAAAAAATTCTCTCCTCCCCCTCCTAATTCCCTATGACACTTTCCCTCACCACTGGACTTGACTGCCCCTAGAGTCACTGCTCCTAAGATGGTCAAACCCCTAGATATGTGTCCTGTTTAATTTATACCCCCATATTTCACAACTGACTTTCTTCTACCAATGACAAAATATTCTCCAATGACCCAAAGCCCCTGTGAGCCTTTCAAAATGCCTAAGTATTTTTCAAAACTTTTCTTTTTTTTTTACTAAGCCCCACTCCATTTATTTATTTATTATTATGAACTTAAATACCAAAAAAGAAGTATTTGATTGAGTCAAGATATGTAAGCCTCCTGTGGTGTATGCTTGCTGAGAGTTTTTCCTATTATTTGTGAAGAAAAATGCGTTCTTATTTCCATAAAATTTTAACCAATTAGACTGATCTTCTTTGTCCTTTTGGACAAGGAAATTTTAATATTTCTATAGCTACCTTGGAGCAATGAGTCCTACACTCCTTTACAATTGTATGGTGTTTTTTTCTTAATTACATGAGTTTTTATTTAGACAACTTCTAGACTCATTATTGTGTATTTTACCATGCCAAAATTGTGTGTTGAGACTCGTAAATCAAACTCTTTAATTGTTTTAAATGTGTTATCCCCACTAAGCTTTGACTTCAGGATGCCAGACTCTCTTTTAACGTCAGTTTTGTCCTTGAGAGGCTTAAGCTCGGTATCTTGCCTAGAGAAGAAGGTATTTGCACTGCCTTGAACCACTGGTTCAATCTATCCTCTGGGTTCAGGTAGATAGATTTCAGTCTCTATTTTTCCATGGAGCACATGGAGAATTTTATACTCACCAAGCCCAAAGGACATTTTCACATCACTGAAAAAAGTTTCCACCAGATGAAATACTTCTTTAATGTGACTTTCAGTGAAACCATGTAACTTGATGTCATCCACAAGCAGTATGGGATTAATGCAATATTTTGATATGATTCCTTCTTTGACTTGAATATCATGCTCACTTCTATTGAAGGGTATTATTAATAGATTTAATGTCAGACAGAAAGATAATGTGCTTAAGCTGTATGCCTGTAAGGACCTCATGGTTTATATCAGTTCTTCTTTGTGTTATCATGCTGGTGGCATGTATTAAACAGAGAAAATTTTTTCATGAGCACATGAAACACTCTAACAGTATCATCATGCTTAGGATCTATTTTATGTATTAGCAATATTAAGCCGTGAGGGTGGAACTGAGTCAAAAGTTTTGTAAGAATCAATAAAGATGCTAGAAATGCCACCATATGCAAATGTTGCTGAATACTCAGGTGGCTTGATCAATAGTAAATCTATCAATAGTTGCACTTTAAGCCCCTGGGACTTTTTGACAAACCTTTTTTGTCTCTCAGTTAATACAGTTTTCTTATATGTATATATTTGGGCAATACAAACTAATTGTTTTTTAATAAAGTATGTAAAACGTGGTAGGCCTATATTTGGAGAGGTAGTTGCTTACTGGTATTCTCATCTTTTAGTAAAAAATAAGTGATGCCTTTTGTTAAAAAAATTTGGGATCAGTTTGGCCCAGTAAAGTGCTTTGGGATCACAGTAATTCACACACCTCTGTGACCTGTTTGAGCCAATAATTATGGATTTCATTGCTTCCTGATTTTGTAGAACAGCTAAAGCGTCTGTCACCCTCCCACCCCCTCACCTCTACCCACTCAACCCACCTTCCACTACTCACCTTTCCCCTTCCCCTCCTGGCTTATTGCTCATCACATTGGCAGTAGGCAAGCTTTGTATTTTGTGCTTGATCCAACTTACGTTTTTGTCGTGTTGGAGTTATCTCAACCATATACAAACTCACCCTCAGTTTTGTCCTTGGTAGGACCAAAAAATGGTTCATGTACTGCTTAGTGGGTTCACTCTGTTTTCTACTTTCTTAGCTTTTCAAGCTTCTGTGGCAGAGTTTCTGAACAGTGTTGGATTGCATATTTTACTCTTTTCTATCCTTTGACTGCTTTTCTGTCACCTTTTGACTTCCTCTTTCAAATGTTGACTAAAGGCATCAGGAATTTCTGGTATATTTTTATTTTACAGATTCTATTCCATGTATTTATTTCTGTTGGCTTTACTCGGGCAATAGGATTTTAATGTTTTCTACTACACATACTGAGTCGGTATAGATGTAATAGTCAATAAGCATTTATTAAGTGCTGACTGTGTGCTAGGTACTGCACTGGGCTCTGCAGATAAAGAGAAAAGCAAAAGGCACAATGTCTGTACTCAAGAAGCTAACATTCTAATCAGAGAGCTATCACATAAATGGGTACAACGAGAGAGAGAGAGAAAGAGAGAGAGAGAGAGAGAGAGAGAGAGAGAGAGAGAGAGAGAGAGAGAGAGGAAGGTAATACAGATGGTGCAATGAGCAGAGTGCAGGACTTGTAGTCAGTAAGACATGAGTTCAAATCTGAATTTAGGCATTTACCAGCTGTGTGGTCCCAGGCAAATCATTGAAAAACTCAGTTTTCTCAAAACGAATTTGAGAGTTCATAAAAATGGAAGTGGAACATTAGTGGGTGATGGCCAGATCAAGGGGAGGACCATCTCCTTGCGTAGCTGAGGTAGACTGGACAGCTAGGTCACAGGATGTGAATAGACTGAGAAACTGAGATGCTCAGATATTTGAGGGACCTCAGGTTTCTTCCCCTATAAAACATGAGGAGTTTGGATTGGATAACCTCCAAGGTCCCTTCCATCTGCAAATTCACAATCCTATAATCCTCAATAATCTCTAGGGTCCCCTGTAGCCATCGATGACTACAGAGCTGACATTGAGAGAGGAGTACCATGACTTGGACACTTCCCAACTCCCAGGCTATGACTAAATCCACTGGCCCATTCACTGGCTAGCGAGGGCAGGTGTTGCATAGGGCTGGCACCCAGCCTTTGCCTAGGGAAAAAAATTACATGATCACAATCCAAAGTGGAACCAATGATGGGCAAGACAGAATCTACAGTGGCAAGAGAAGGGGGTTGGGCAGCAGGCGGAAGACTTGGGAGCCAAGGAAACTCTTTAAACTCAGACTAGCAACTCCTGAAAAAAATGACAGCAATCAGGAACTAGTCCTGAGGGTGGCCTGCTTCTGTCCGGGCCTATCAAATGCACCCAGGGGTTACCTCACATTACTGGAAACTGCCCTTTGAACTCAGCCCTGGCAAGTCTCCCAGGCAAACATAACGTAAAAGAGTCTTTCCTCCTTGGGGCCCACATGGGGGTGTCCCTATAGACACTGGAGAGCTGGTTGCAACAGGTTAGAATGAGGCCCTGAGCCAAGAAAACAAGCCCTCACCGGTGTTATTTCCTACTGCTTGTGTTGTTTATTAAAAAGTTTGGGTTTTTTATGTCTGGCCCCATCCACCCCCCTTTTTTCTGGACTGCACTGCAGGCTTAGGAATTATTAAAGAAAACACTAGTATTATTTTTTGCAAAAAAAAAAAAAGTGTTAATCCGGATTGAGGCTAAAAACTTTGCTTCATCAGCCATCCCAGCAGTGCAGTCTAGTTTGGGGAAAAGGAGTGGAGGGGGCTGATGAATTGTTCCCCTTGTTCAAAACAAATTCTCTGAACTCCCAGGGAATTAAGAAGCAATCCTCTTGGTAAACCACACAAATGCTTCAGACCCGGAGAGGAGGAACAATGTCTCTCCTCAATCGACTTGAACACCCAGGATTCAAATAAGCAAGGGGGGAGATCAAAAAGCTGAAACTCAGAGTCCAGTCCATCTGTGAAATGCCCATGGATCTCACACAAGGAATCATGGTTGCTCCTGGGCTGATGAGAGAACAATCAGAAGACTTGGTGGCCTTTTGGAAGCTAGCAGATTTCTCAGTAAGAAAATTCAGGCTGGGCAATCCATCAATAAGCCAGGCCTCCTACAAATGAAGGGGTCAAGACTGGGCAGCTGCAGGGCCAGCACAAGTGAGCACCAAGGGGAGCCAGGCAGTTCCCCCAACCCAGAGCTGCCAGAGGCAGAAAGTGAGAAAAGAGGTTTGAGGATGAGACGGGGGGCCCTAAAATCTCTGTCAGAGACTTGCATGCTCAACCATCAAGTTTTCCGTTTTCCATCAAGCCAAATCTTAAATCTTTTAAGTGTACTTTCCCTCTCTGGTTAAAAAAGGCTATCCAAACATTTCTAGCACAGATCTGAGGTTCTGGATGTAAGATAACCTTGAAAGTTGTCTAAGAATGGGAATTCTTCCAGAAACATACTTATGTATCAATTCAATGGGGGCATAGTCTCAAGGCCTTCTGAGTGTTATGTCTAGGGAGTGCCAGGGTGTAGCCCTTAAGAATCCTACTGAATCCTTCACGAGTTTTAGGATCAGTCAATCGACAAGTATATATTAAGTGACTACTATATGCTGGGAACTGAGCTTGTTGCTAGGGATACAGACACAAAGAATGAAATAATTCCTACTCCCAAGGAGATTACATTTGAATTGGGAAGGCAATAAATATATAAACTAAAAATAAATACATATATTTTAATTAAATGCAGGATATTGGGGGGGGCATGCCATTGGCAGTTGGGAAGATCAGGAAAGTGTCCATAAGATCACAGAGGCCCTTGGGACCTCAGAAGTCACTATAGGCCAATGGGCCACTTCACAAGTGAGGGAAGTAAGGCTCGGAGAGAGTAAGTCATTTACTTAAGGTCAGTAACATGGAAATAAGTAGCAGAGCAGGGATTCAAACCTAGGTCATGTGACTCTAAAGCCAGGGCCTTCCTACTGTACCAGGCTGCCTCTTGGCCCTTTGGCTGCTAACCCCACCCCCAATGCCATAAGCACCTGAGCAAGATGGATATTGGAAAGTGAGTCAGGACACTAGGCTTTTCCAATATATCATCTTTCCTTCCTCAACTGCTTTTCCTGACCTCTGACTCTCCCACATTCCTAACGATCAAATGCCTCCCCCATCTTGGATAGAGGTAATTGAGCCGAATTTGAGGCCAAAGGACCTGACTCTGAGTCCCAGCTCTGCTAGTTATGAGTCAGATAACCTCAGACAGTCTGTTTGAGCTCTTAAAGCCTCAATTTCAATTTAAAAAATAATTATAACATCCACCGATGATCACTGAGTGGCAACAGGACAAGGCGGCATGGACCCATGGACAGAGAGACTGGAGAACAATGTGGGTTTGAAATGGTTAACTCTAGGGTCAGTATTTGAAGAAAGGAAAGTGAAATCAAAGCAGGAGTGAGGATATGAGAAAGTACTGTGAGATTGAAGGACTGGAGATCACAGGGATGAAAAGACTAGGTTTAGGAGCAATAAAGCAGAGACAGACAGACAGACAGAGATGGAGAGAGACAGGGAGGGAGGGAGAGTGACAGAGAAGCAGAGAGAGACAGAGACAGGCAGAGAGAGATACAGAGAAACAGAGAGAGAGAGACAGAAGTTATACTCAGAGAGAGGAATGTCAGAAACAGAAGTGGGTGGGTAATGGCAAGATGTGCCATGTGGCCATTCTTGTATATGGCTGATGTGGAAGAGGTCATGAGATCTGAGAAGGTCGAGGTACTGGGAAGTTAGGGTATTAATAATTAATGCTTGAAGCACCCCAGCATAAGGAATTGGGGAGGAGAGTCAATAAATCCGTTACAAAATTACCTAAGAAAGGTGAGAAATGACTTGGGGGACAGTAGACGATAGTTACTACAATCTGGATAGGATGCTATGTTTTAATAGAGTGAACTTTGAAGGAGCAGAAGTTGCTGTATTATGGGGCAAAAGGAAAACTGCACCACAGGGGAACCAGGAATATTCAAGCTTCCTCAAGGACAAAGTGTCAGGGGTATGAGACAAGGTGTAGTCAGTGCTGGGGAGAATGGCTGGAATTGCAATGTCATCTAGGATGCCAAGTCTCTGAGAGTGCTTGAAGATAGAAGGACATGAAGAGAGAAGGTTCAAAAGGAATGGACGTATATTAGCTGTGAAATGGGAATTCCAGAGGGCACAGTGGAAGGGTGGGGCAGTTCTGGAGTGGTTCATAAAAGCAGCAGAGTTGAGGAAGAAAGGGATGTGAGAAGAAGAGTTGGGGGAGAGGGAAGGAGAGAGTCATTCTTAGGAAGCCAGTGATTAAGTATCACAGGGATTTGGGGAGTAACAGAATAACAGGTGGTAAAAGTTTTCTGGTCATAGGGCATAGGAATGAATGAGAGCAATTTCTATTTATCCATTAAATGCCAGTGTTAAATCTTTGAGATTCTTTCCAACTAGGAAAATCTTAAACTCTATGATACGTTCCTTCTTTCTCTTCTGACCCTTAACCAACACAAGTTCCAAACCATTATATGGCTTCCTGGAGAAAGAGGCTCAGCCTGGGAGTAGGAACACTTGGACTACGGCTTTCCCCACACTGTGCCACACCTATGCAGCCATGAGCAAAGCCCTTTCCCTTCTCTAAGATGCTAACCCAATATGAAAAAAAATGAGAATCTAACGCAAAGTCTTCTGATGGTCTATGATCTTCTTGTAATTGAGACATGAAAATGAACTTGGAGCCAGGGAGACCCAACATCGGCCTCAGGCATTTCTGTGACTAGACAAATAGACTTCCAGTTCTAAATCTGATTCTATGAGCCTGTGATTCCAGAGTCCAATTCAATGATCCAATGGATATTTGTTAAATGCCTATTATGTGCCAGGCACTGTGCTAAGCTTTAGGGAGATAATTAATAAAAAGAAAGACAGTCCCTGCCCTCAAAGAGCTGGCAATCTAAAGGGGAAACACTGCACAAAAGGACTCAGGGAGGTAGTGTGGGGGAATGGGAGGGAAAAACTGAGACCCAGAAAGCTTAACTGATTTTTTTACCCAAACCCACAGAGCTGGTTAGTGGCAAAGTCAGAATTGGAACCCAAGTCCTCCCTAAATCAGATGCTTTTTCTACTGCCTCATGCTTCCTCCCAGAAGATTTCATTCATTCCCCCCCTACCCAATTTTCCAGATGAGGAAATTTAGACTAGCTTTTAAATGAGGAAGATCATATGGAACATCCTTGACTTACATGGGAAAAGAATGTGCCATTCTGATAAACAAAGTCTCCAGTTTCTGCTGTTTGGTCCACAGAATATAACTTAGTACAATGTTTCATATACTTATTCTGAAAAATATGTACATCAATATAAGTGTGTATATATATATGCATATATAAACACATGTATATAATACACACATATACATACATGCATGCATATATACATACATACAATACACACACATATATGCCCATACACATTTATACATATATAATAATTTGTTTTCCTTCATATTCACTATGACCAGAGCCATAACTAGGAATTTGGGGGTCAGTCTATAGCAAATAACAACACGTCAGAATAACAACAACCAACATTTCTATAGCAATATACTATGTGCCAGGCTAAGCGCTTTGCAATTATTATCTTATTTGATCCTTACACGTAAAGTAAACACCCAGAAAGGCATTTTCAAATCAAACTTTTAATGACAAATTTAGCTGAAGAATGGGGATATTCAGACATTGCTTCTCAGGAAGCAATCACTAGGGGAATTAACATAGTGGAAGGAACTGACCTGGGATGCAGTGACCAGGGAAGAAGGCCATCTTTCCCATCTCAGCTCCCTATTTTAACTAATTCCTGCTAGCTAGGCTCTAAGATTAGGTTTTCTTTTTTTTCTCTCACACACAAGGTAAATACTTTCCAAATTTCTGTACCCTGAGCCAAAGCTTTGATTGCACTACCTTAGTTACATCTCTGCCCATAATCCTATGCACAGTGCTTCAAACCACAATTGTTCTTCTGTTGATTTATTAATTAAAGGAAGTATTCAAAGCAAAGGCCCAACTCCCCTGGGACAGTATTTTTCTAGAGCTCTCAAAGGTGTTTTCATTTCTGTGGAAGTCAAAACTCAGCAACTTGTCCAATAATATATTTTAATCAAAACATTCTTTGTCTCTCCATTTCCCAGACTGAGGCTTAGTAGAGGTTGTTAAAGGGTGAGAGAGGGGAATAATAGAGACGGAGAAATCGCTGAGGAGGAAGTAACTCCTACCAGGACTCTTTGCTTCCCTTCTCCTCCCCACAATGAAGCTGAATTCCTCCCAGTTCAGACATGTGCTGCAGCACCAATAAAAAAAGAGCTTGCCTCTCTTCCTCCCAGGGATCATGGCTGCCTTTGAATTTTTTGTAAGGCCAAGCAATAAACTGCCACTGCCAAGCATCCCTGTTTCACTGGAGATGATCAAAGTGGAAAAAGGAGAAACACCCTCTTGGATGACAAGCTGGCTTTTAAATTGAAATTTAAGAGAAAAAATTCAAGTACAAATCCATAGTGATCCACTGAGCTTACGCACCCCTTCCTTGTCTGAATCTCAAATGTGTTTCCATCTTGAAGCCAAAGGTTGATCTTTTGGCTAGAAGCGAAACCCCAGGGTTGCATCTATTCCCCTCACCCTGAGGGAGGAGGGGGCAGAACAGAGAGGCAGAGGAGAGAAGTCTGGGTTGAGGAGAAGTGAAGGCATAGAAGAAGGAGAAGAGTTTGCCCCTCTCAAGGTGGGGTCCATTCTCTGCCATGAGAACATGTCAGTGACTTGTTTCTCCAGAAGAAAAAAAAAAGGAAAATCTGGCTTGGGGGTGCAGGAGAAATGGGGGGAGATGATTTAATGGGTGTATAAATCAAGGCTATTGGCAAGAACATGGAAGAGAGAGATAGCCGAGGGTAGTGGAAGAGAGGGCTGGCTTGGGAGCCCAATAACTGGGGTTGAAATCCCACCATGTACATTATTTTCCCCAATGGTAAACCTCCAGAGACCAGGAAATCTTTCTAATCAGTCCTTATTAAATTTTTGATTAATTAACTTCATGATTATTTGACTTCTCTGGGCCTCAGTTTCCTCACTTAAAAAATATAGTAGGACTAGACTCTTTCTAACTCTTCCTCTAAGACTGATCAACTTAACAGCATCGAGAGGAAGAAAGTGTCAGGTGCGAACTGGTCATAACGCCTGAGTTCAAACCTAACTCTTCCAGGTGCTACCTATGAGATAATGGGCAAAGTCCTTTAACTGGTCTGGGACTCAGTTTCATCATCTGTAAAATGAGAGAGCTGGTAGTTGAGGCAGCATGATATAGTGCAGAGAATACTGGATTCAAGCACACCTGCAGATGAAAAGGTCCTTGATTGAAGAGGGTGACTCTCTCAAGCAAGAGATGGTCCTGGAAGAACAGGTGTCCTTCCTTCTGCCACACAGTGATGTACAAACTGCAACCCCAGGGGCTGACTCAGGAAGATGCACGTCAGGTATGTGATCTTGTGGAGAAAGAGGTTAGCATGAAATGAGAAGATTCTGTCAGGGGACTTCCAAAGACTCCCTCCTGTAGCAGACTCTCCTCTTCTGTGAAATAATAATGACAATAATGGTGATGTGATAAATTAATAATAAATATATGATTTATAAGAATAATATTCCTATAGTGCTTTAAGGTTTGGAAAGTATTTTCCTATGTTATCTCACTTAACCCTCACAATTTTGTGGGGTGAGTACCATGACCATTCCCATTTTCCAGATGGGAAAACTTAAGGAACATGGAGATTAAATGGCTTGCCCAGGGTCATACAGTGAGTAGGTGTCAGAGGCAGGCTTTGAACCCAGGACTTCCTGATTCCAAGTACTAGCCCCTATACCACTTAGCTGTCTCAAAAACATGGGGGTGGGACACATGGTTTTCAAGATCTGGAGTCTATGGTACCATGAACTTTCAATTTGGTAGCACTTTAGAGTTTCCAAAGGGTATTTTGTTTTGTTTTGCTTTGTCTCAGAATAGCTTCCTGGCTCCAAATCAAATGACTGAGACCCAAGCTCAAACACTGCCTGTACTACTTCCTAATTGTGTGGCTTTGGACAAACCCTCTAATCTCTCTGGGTCTCAGCTTCCTCCATAAAAGATAGTCTCTTGTAGAGACATGCAGCCGCTGGTCCATGACCTTGTTTTAAATATTTATATATATATATATACATATATATATATATGTATGTATGTATGTATGTATATGTATATATGTATATATATGTGTGTATGTATTATATACATATGTATGTGTGTATGCATGTATGTATGTATGAATACACGTGGTCAGGGTGTACATACACACATACATATATGTATATATATTGCACAAAAAGTTACAAAGGAAATCAATTATAGTGAAATACTATATTTAGCATATTATAGTACATACAATATATTACTATAATATATAAAAATATGCATTTATAAGGTTTCACAATATTATAATACACAGTATAGGTTACTAATATATAAACATATGTATTAATAGTATTTCACTATAATTGGTTTCCATTTGTAACCCCTCTTTATTTTATTCTAGGCACTTACAAACATTACTCTGTAAGGGGGCCCAGAGGCTTCACCAGATTGCCAGAAGAATTCTAGACAAAAAAAAAAAAGTTTAATAACTCCTGCTCTAGGGGCCCTTCCCATTCTCAGAGCTAGGAAACTAACCTAGAGTTCCCACTGGGATTCCTAAGTGATCAGCTGAGTTCCCAGGGAACCATCCAGGGTGGGAAGCAGGAGGGGGGGATGGTAACTTTTCAGGAAGGAGGACATCCCTGGAGGGGAAACAGGACACCTTCAAGATTAAAACTTAGCTGGAAAGGGCATAGAAGATCAGAGAATAGCCTTTCTAGCATTCCCTAGTGCCTGGCGGAGTTCAAAGGTTTTCCAAGCCTAAGGCATTGGGCAATTATAATCGCACTGTAAAAGAGAGAAGGTTAATGAATAACCTCTAAAGGAAGTTACTTCACATAATGACGACAGTCTCTCTGAACTCAATGTGAATAATCAAGCCTGTACTGTCAGCAGAAAGGAAGGATGGCTATAGGCTAGGAAGCCTGCTGCTTAGTAAGGACACCTGGGGGAGGAGTGGTCTCTTTACCTGCCCAGAGAGGAGCAGAGACATTCCCAGACCTGCCTGAGGAGTTTAAAGGGCCAGCAGTTTGACAAACCCTCAGCTCACAAAGTGGAAGTTTGGTTAGTGGGAGTAGCTTGGGGAAAAAGCATTACCAAGGAATCACTAAGCAGCCCAGAGAAAGGAATGAGGTGTAATCAGCCAGAAAAGCAAAACATTCCCATTCCCTGCTGCCAGCCCCTGCCAAAATGAGGATAAAAGCTGGAGATGTCTTTGAGGGAGAGGCTCGCTAATGCCCTATTGACGGAGATTTGAATGGATCCAAGCATTCTGCAAAACAATTTGTAATTATGTGAGAAAAGTCACTGAACTCACATCTTTGGATTTGGCAATTCCACTCCTGGGGAAATCCACCCCCCAAAAAAGTTCAAAGACACAAAGAAAGCCCCGATATATTCCAAATATTCATTGGGACATTTGTTGTGGCAGCAAAGCTGCTCAAACCCAAGGTGAATGCCCATTAAGTGGGAAATAGCCAAATAAATGCTGGTACTTGAACGCACTGGAATATTATTATGCATAAGAAATTCAGAGGAGTATAGGAAAAAATCAGGAAAACAACATATGCACTGGATTTAAAAACATTTCAAGAACAGCAAAAACAATGCTAAAAAGTACCTGAACTTTGACAAATTCCAAAGACCAATCTTGGTTGAAGAGAATAAATGATAAAACGTATCTCCCTGCTCGCTACAGATAGGTGGGGCCCTATGGGTGTAGATTAGTACATACACAGTAAGACAAATTTTGGTATGAGTTTGCTTTCTTGCACTGATTTTTTTTGTTATAAGGGAAATTTTTGTGTATGTGTGAGAAGGAATATGTAGTGGAAACAGGATGCCTAAACAAAAGCCATCAGTAACAGCTGGGGGGTTGGAGGGGGTGGTGAGGGGAGGGTTAGTACTACTAAGGAAATGCAATATTCATTCATTCAGCCAATGCATTCATACAGTTCAACTATAACTGGCATTGTACTAGGTGCTGGTGATACTAAGGGCAATAAAAAGCAGTCTTTAACTTCAGGAAGCTTATATTCTACTAAATTGAAGTGGTTATTACCTGAGCTCAGCTAAGTCTTCTCAATTGCATGCCTCTCTTTACTTTTCTTAAATTAAAGAAATTATTAGAAATTTAATTATTAGGAGCTATTAAGAATTTAGGGCAGCTAGGTGGCTCAGCAGTTAGAGTGCTGGGCCTGGAGTTAGGAAGACCTCAGTTCAAACTCATTCTCAGACATTGACTAGATGCGTCATCCTGGGCAAGTTCCTTAACCTTGTTTACCTCAGTTTCCTCACCTGTAAAATGAGCTGGAGAAAAAAAATGGCAAACCACTCCACTATCTTTGCCAAGAAAACCCCCAAATGAAGTCACAAAGAGTTGACATGACTGAATAATAAAAATGAGGAATTTAATGATCATCAGCAAACACTAATATGTTGGAGGGGGAGAATGGAAAAAGTTTATTTATCTAAAAAACTGTGAATATCTGTTACCTATAGTTTGGGATGGGGCTGGGGCGGGGCGGGGGGGGGGGGTGTTTGGAGAGTTTGTTGGTACTCTCACATGAAATGCATGAACTTCCCTTGTGTTTTTGGATCTATGAGGGGTTAGGAGGAGTTTGTCATATGTTCCAGGGGACTGGTACAAGCACAGAGAAATAATGATGAAGTCCCCCACGTGGCAAATTCTGGAAAGCCTACTTCTGGGACAGCAAGTGTAAGGAAAATGCCTAGGAGAGACTTTTTAGCATGTGTGGACATTCTGTAACCTGCTCCAATTGGCTACTTATGTGGTGAATAGATGGCTCTTCAATTAGCCGTGGAAGCATTCAAAAAGGCTTTTTGTCAACCTCTGCCTCTCTCTCTGTTGGATTCAGTCCCTTGGTTTTGGCCTCTGGATGTTTTCCCAGATGATGGCATCCCAGGATCCTGGGAGGAGAGAGGCCTTGGGTCTTCTCCTTCTTTGAGACCATCATGGTAACCCATGAAGACAGATCTCAGTGCTTGCCTACCTCCTCATTCACTCTTTCGTTTTAGGTGAAGGGCTTAGAAGCTATGGCCTTATGCATTTATTTAAGTCTGAAGAGAGTGCCACCTGGGAGTTTGGGAGCCGGAATTAGCAGCCAGTCCAGCGTCATGCCCCAAGGAGCAAGTGAGGGTCGTTCAGAACCCAGCCCAGCAATAGCTTAGATGCCAACTCTCAACGAGCAGTGAGGCCACATTTGGACATGAACTTGGTGGTCCTAATGCTATAGAGAAACTGGGTTTAGTCAAAGATAAAGTAAAATATCCAAGTGTCTTTGAGAGGCAATTTAAACTAGGGTTACTTCTTTCTTTTCAACATATCCCTTCCCCCATTCCAGGTGTCTTTATAGGCCTCTGTACGGTCCTTTGATTGGCCCTGAACTCCCAAGAGACTGACTGCTCCAAGTACCCCCTTCCAGATCTCTCTGTATTTATTTATACTTTCCCTAAGGGTCTTTCTCTGCTAACTAACCTGGTGGAGTAATTTACCAGAATGTTTAGTAGTTACTAATGGGTTGTTTTCCATATCCCTGGGTTACATATGTGCATGTTAACAGTGGACATTTGTAGAAAATGCTTTATTCCAAGTAGTATGGGGAAGGAGTTCCGGACTTGGATTCAGGGGCCAAGTCCCAGTGGGGCTATTTACTAAGTTATGTGACCTTGGACCAATAACCTCCCCTTTCTTGGCTTCAGTCTCCTCAGTTATAAAAGGCAAGAGCTGAAGGAAGTGGTCTCTAAACTCTCTTCTCCTTCTAAATCCTAGGTTTTAATGGTAGGAAGGAAATGTTTGAAGAGGAAATTAGACTTGCATTCCACCAAATTTTATCACATTAGTTAAAGAACATTGAACTGAATTTGATAAACGTTAATTAAGCACCTACTATGTACAATCCATGCTGAGCCCTAGGGACTTACATTTCACTGTAAGAAAAAACTCAAGCCATCAGCAAACACCTTAAATGTTCAAAATCTCTAATGGTCAAAGACATGAAAATTCTAAAAATCTCTGAGTTTTCACCTTATGCTCATCAGATTGGCAAAGGTGGCTTACATACAGGGAGTGAGATGTGGTCAGGCTCCCCAGCTTTGATGGGGCCTTCCAAAGTGGAGGTGGGGGTTGCAATGTTTTCCGATGTTTAGCAAGTTTCTATGGCCCCCTGTTTGTTAAAGGTATACCCAATTTCTCCTACTCTCTCTCTCTCTGATTGCCCTTTCTTTCCCTCCATGATTACATATGTCTCTGACATGAAAAGACATAAGTATGTTTGCTGATTTTTTTTCCATCTGCCATCCACAGCCATTCTGTGACTCTCTTCCAATCTCTATCTATATCTCTGCCTTGCTTGCTCCTGGAGCAGTGTTCAGCTCTCTTGGGTCATTTTGGAGTCTGCCCTCCCTCTCACTTCTAGTGGAGGGAGTTAACTGCTCCAAATACCTTACCTTTCTCTTCTCAGGAAATTCAAGCTACGATATCTCCCACATCAAGAAAAAAAAGCAGCTAGGCAGTTATTTTGCCCTTTGAGGATGGTGAATACTTGGTTTTCTGTGGCTCAGCTCTGGAGCTCTGATGCAGACAAAAAAGATCAAAAAAGATTAAAATTTTACATTTCAAATGAATGCTCCTCTGGTCACCAGTCCTTAATCTTCACTGCCATTCCTTTTTGGCAAAGTTCAGGGTAGGGAACCATGGTGTCAAGTTGGAAAGATGTTTTTTAAAGGCAAGAAAATCAGGCTGAAAATTCATTCTGTATTTTAATGGAAGGGGAAGGTTTTGATTAAAAAAGAGATATTTGTAAAGTTTGTATTTTATTAAAGTTAACATGTTAATTTTTAAATTAAGTTTTAATTTTCCAACTCATTGGATGAATAAAAATAATGTCCTTCATGACTGAGTATTCAATAAATGTGCCCCATTTAAAAAAATATTAGATTCCCTGGGTGAGAATGAGGGAGTTCTGAAATTCCTTCCAACTCTAGGTCTATGATCTTATCAGTCAATCCAGTAACATGTATTAAGTGCCTACTGGGGTGGCTCAGTGGATATCAAGCCAGGGCCTAGAGCCAGGAAGACTGGAGTTCAAATACAGCATCAGATACTTACTAGCTGTGCAACTCTGGGCAAGTCACTTAACCCTGTTTGCCTCAGTTTCCTCATCTGTAAAATGAGCTGGAGAAGGAAATGGCAAACTACTCCAGTATCTCTGCCAAGAAAACCCCAAATAGGGTCATAAAGAGTCAGACACAACTGAAATGAATGAACAACAGAATGTGCCAAGCACTGTGCCAAATACTGGGGATCGAAAAAGAAGCAAAAGACAGTCACTGCCCTCAAAGAACTCAGAATCTAATGGACTGTGATCTCCATGATACTCAGACCTCAAAGTAAGGGTTCACTCCCTAACCTAATGAAATATTCAGTGAACACCTATGAAAATGGTAAACGATGAAAAATTCCTTATCGATGAGTACTTTTGGGAAACAATGCGAAAATTTTCAAGAAGAGGGTTGTTTTTTAAAATCATTCATATCCTTTTGCCCAATTGTCCTATCCCTGAGAATGTACTCAATGGAGGTTACTGATGGTAAGAGAGTATCTATCTGGACCAAAACCCTAGAATCACCTTTGGGATCACCAAGAGGCAAAAACAAAATAGATGCTAGGTATTGGAGAAATCAATGGGCAAATTATGGTACATAATGGAATGAAATAATGCTGTAAAAATAAAATGGATTTAAAGAAGTCAAAGAAACATGGAGAAACTTGTATGATGTGATGTCACACTTAGAAAAGTCAAATCAAAAGATTAATATGTGCATTGCCTCCAAGTACATAAATGAAGGCAATTTCAAATGGTAATAAGATGCAGATAAAACCAAGGGACAACCTCAACACGGTCTGAAAGGAAAAGGAATTATGATAGTCCTGATCTATAAATCCACAAGTGTAGGGAACTCCCAGTGTAAAAACTCCCTAAACTGAACATTAATTCATTTGTAATTTGGAGCCTCAGAGAATTTCTTGGTGTTAAGTGACTTGTCCACCATTATATAGCTAGTATATGTCAGAGGCAGAATGTGAACTCAGGTCTTCCAGCTCTAAGACTTATTTGCCATCCATTCTTCTACATTGCCTCTCCTGTTAAAGTTATAACACACTTACACATTCTTTCTTTTAACAAACTGAAAGCGACTAGATGGAAAAGTTACCCATGATATCTGTTGAAATTATTCTGTATTTTGTTTTCCTTACTTGCCTGGGGGAATTATACTTTGTGGCAGAGTCAATTGTGATTTTGTTAAGGTTTGCATTCTGTGCCAATACAAAATTTATCAATAAAAATATAGCTTTCCAGATTGTTTAAAAATGCTAAATGAAGCCTAAATGGATATAATGTAGGATGAGTTTTAATTAAAGCAAATGTACAGTTTTATTTTAATCAAATTTTAAGAAACAGCTGCTTATTCTTCTTACATAATAAAGAGCCATCTCTGGGTCATCAGAAACTGGGTAATTACAATTCATTGGTCATAGAATTATGTATGGGAGAAGGTGAGAGAAAATGGTGCAACCCTCCTCCCCTTATTCTAACACACACACACACACACACACACACACACACACACACACACACTGCAAATGGAAGGTCTTTGATTTCAGGAACGAGTGCCTGGCGTATAATGTATCCCTTATACTTATCTTTTGTGTCTAACAGTGTTCTTGGCACATTGCAAATGAGTAATAAATATTGATTGATTGCTATTTTAATTACTCTAAATGAAGCTTAAAGTATCAGCAATAACAGTATGATTGACACCTTCCAATTGGTGTACTGGGTGAAAATGCAGGAATCATACTAGGTAGCCTCTGAAATTCCTTCTAATCTCTTAGAACCAGAAGGCAAAGTAGAAATTAAAAGAATCCACCTGTCACCTCCTGATAGAAATCCAAAATAATAACTCTCAGGAACATTATAGCCAAAATCCAGTCCTCCTGGGTCAAGAAAAAAATACCACAAGCAGCCAAAAAGAAGAATTCAAGGATTGAAGAGCCACAATCAGGACCACAAAATTTAGCAGGTACCAATATTAAAAGTGGACAGCTTGGAATATCATATTCCAGAAGGCAAAAACCCTAAGCTTACAGGCAAGAAAACAACCTACCCAAGACAACAGAATATAAACATGGAAGGGGCAAGGGGAAATGGGCATTTAATAAAACAGATTCCCAAGCATTCCTGATGAAAAGATCAGCACTGAGTAGGAAATCTGACACACAAGAGACAAGAGAAGTGTAAAAAGAGAAACATTAATGAGAAATCAGAAGGAACTACAAACCTAGTTAAATTGTTTACATTCTTATATGGGGAGATGATAGATGTAGCCCCTTAGAACTTTATAATTGCTAGGTGTCATAAAAGAAGTTTAATTAAACAAAGGACCAGGATATGATTCTCTTGTGTTTGAATGACTTTAAAAGAAAAAATGGACTATTCAGTGGAGAAGAGAAATACACTAGGAAAAGGGTGAAGGGAAAAGAATACAAAAATGTATCTTACATAAATGGAATGTTCAAAAAGGAGTTTATATGACATAGAGGGGGAAGAATGGGTGAGTCAAAGAACAAATTATAGAAAAAATCAAAAATTTCATTAAAGATAGTGACAACAATGAGACAACATAACAAAATACTACAGCCAAAGCAGTATTTAGGGGAAAAATTATATCTCTAAATGCTTTATCAATAAAAGGGTGAAAGAACAGATCGATAAATTAGGTGTGGAAATTAAAAAACTAGAAATCTAATCAATTAAAAAATCTCCATTAAACACCAAAATAGGAATCCTGGAAATAGAGGGGAAATTAACAAAATTTACATAAAAAACCATTGAATTAATAAATAAAACTATGAAACATTTTTGAATAATCCAATAAAATAGATGTCCTTAGCTAATTTGATTAAGAAAAAAGAAAGAACAAAATCAAATTACCAGTGTAAAAATGAAAAAGGTGAATTCACTACCAGTGAAGAAGAAATAAAAGGAATTAGTGTTATTTCATCCAGCTGTATGCTAATAAAACTGACTATCTAAATGAAATCTATTAATATTTACAAAAATACAAAATGCTCATCTTAGAAAAAAAATTAATAAGGAATAAATTAAATTCCAAAGAAAAAACATCAGGATCAGATGGATTTGCAATTGAATTCTATCAAATAATGAACAATAAATGCAAATTCTACAAAAACTAATTGAGAAAAAAGGGGAAAAGAATAATTTCTCCTATGATACAAATATGATCTTGATACTAAAACAAGGGAGAGTCAAACATTGAAAGAAAACTATAGAGCAGTTTCCCTACATATCGATGCAAAAATTTTAAATAAAGTCTTAGAGAGGAAACTACAGCAATATGATTTCTACCAGAAATGCAGTGCTGGTTCAATGTTAAGAAAACTCCAAGGGTAATTAATCATATTAATAACAAAACTAACAAAAATCATTTATTTCAATAGATGCAGAAAAAGATTTTTATCAAACACAATACCTACTCCTGTTTTAAAAAAAAAAAACACTAGAAAGCATAGGAATAAATGCAGCTTTTCTTAAAATGATAAGTTGTTATTGTTGTTCAGTTGTATCTGACTCTTCATGACCCCTTTTGGGGTTTTCTTGGTAAAGATACTACAAGGGTTTGCCATTTCCTTCTCTAGCTCATTTTACAGATGAGAAAACTGAGGCAAACAGAATTAAGTGACCTACCTGCTCAGGGTAACACAACTGGTAAGTGTCTGAGTCCAGATTTGAACTCAAGATGATAACTCTTCCTGACTCCAGGGCTGGCACTCTATCTCCCCACTGTACCACTTAGATGATAAAGTAGTGTCTATCTAAAACCAAGAGCAAGCATTATCAATAATAGAGATAAATTAGAAGCCTTCCCAATAAAATCAGGGGTGAAGCAAGGATGCCCATTATCACCATTATTATTCAATATTGTACTAGAGGTGCTAGCTATAACAATAAGAAAAGAAAAGGAAATTGAAGGAATACACATAGGCAATGAGGATACAAAACTATCACTTTTTGGAAGATGACATGATATATTACTTAACAAAAACTAGAGAATCAAGTAAAAAATTAACCAAAAAAAAATTAACAGCTTTAGCAAAGCTGCAGAATAAAAAATAAACCCACACAAATCCTCAGAACTTCAACATAATACCAATGAAACCCAGCAGAAAGAGATAGAAAAAGAAATTCCATTTAAAATAGTTGTCGACAGTATGAAATACTTGGGAGACCTTCAAATTGCTAAGACACATACAGGAACTATATGAACACAATTACAAAATACTCTTAACAGAAATAAAGGCTAATTAAAGTAATTGGAGAAACATTAATTGCTCATGGGTAGGTTAAGCTAAATAATAAAAGTTGCAATACTCCCAAAATTAGTTTTTATTCAGTGCCCTAGCGAACTACCAAAATAATTACATTAGGGACCTAGCAAATATAAGAAAATTCATCTGGAAGAACAAAAAGTCAAGAATATTCAAGGAATCAATGAAAAACAAAGTGAAGAAAGGCAGCCTAGCAGTACCAGATTTCAAACCAAACTACAAAGCAGTAATCATCAGTACAATCTGATATTGGATGAGAAATGCAATAGCACACAATATGCAAAAGATTGGGGAAAGTATTCATTATTCAACAAAAACTGCTGGGCAAACTGGAAAACGGTCCAGTAAAAATGAAACAGAGACCAACATCTCACACCATAAACCAAGATAAGCTCAAAACGAATACATTAAACAAACATAAATGTCACATAAAAGAGAACATCCATAAGCAAATTAGTGAGAAAAATTACCTGTCAAATCTATCAATAAGGCAAGAGTTCATGACCAAACAAGAAACAGAAGATCACTAGAGGTAAAATAGATAATTTTGATTATATAAAGTTTAAAAGTTCTTGCACAAACAAAACCAATACAACCAAAATTAGAAGAAAAGTAGGAAACTGAGGGCAGGCAGGAGAAATACAAGTTTCCCTGATAGAGGTCTCAATTCTCACATACACAGAAAACTAAGCCAAATCTATAAAAATCTATTTAAAATTGCCCAAATGATAAATAGTCAGAGGATATGAATCCTCTTTAGTTTTTAGAGGAAGTTTTTAGAGGAAGAAATCTAAGATATTAAAGCCATATAAAAATGCTCTGAATATGTAATAATTAAAAAATGCAAGTTAAAACAACTCTGAGGTACCATCTCATACCATCAGATTGGTGTATTAGGAGGGCAGAGTTTACAATTTCAAAGAGGATCATATATATGTCTGAAAGGTTCGGAACCGCCAGATATAAGAAACTCTCAAAGTAGGAGGCAGAAGAATCAAAGCATATATTTAGGCTCCACAGTAACCAACCCATGAACCAGCATCCCCATTTTGATATATTGATCAAAAGCTTCCAGGCCCATTTTTGGTTACCAACACAATTGGCAAAGTTCACAAAAAAGGAAAATGACAAATGCTATCTTTATAATATATCAAAACTAGAAAGGACCATGTATTCAAATGACTTTAAGGTGTTTAGGGGGAAAAATGCTATAACTCCCTGAGGGATGGTAGGGCACTCAGCTGATGAACAGAAGGTACTAATAACACCAATAGTGTGAGTCTGGGCTCTTAGCATCCAGCTGACAATTAAGAGACAGCACAACAGAGTAGAAAGGACATTGGATAGGGAATAAGAGGGCATGGGTTTGATTTCCAGTTTAGACTTAGTGCCTGTGTGATCTTGGACTTCAGTCTCCTCATTCATTAGATGTGGACATCGATCCTGAAGGATTAGGAAGCTCTAAAGGAGGACATTTGGAGACACTCAAAATTGTTTCTCTAATACTCTGTTCTGTTCTTTACACTGCAACCTAGTGGTAGCATCTTCCTTATCATTCTTCATACGTAGCACACCCCATCTCCTGACTTGAAGCACTTTCTCTAGCTGTCATTCATGCCTCGCACACCCTTTCCACTCATCTCCACCTCTTAGCTTCCCTGAATTCCTTCAAGTCTCAGCTAAAATCCCATCTGTTCCAGGAAGCCTTCCCTTCCTTAATCTTATTGCCTTCTCTCTGAGACTGACCCTCCATTTATCCTGTCTATATCTTATTTGCATAAAGTTGTATGTTGTCTCCTCTATTAGACTGAGAACTCCTCTGACAGCAGAGATGTTTTTATTTGTTTGGTTTTTTTTACCTTTCTGTGTCTCTACGGCACTTAGCACAGTTCCTGGTACCTTTATTAAATAGACATTTTAAATGTCTTAAATATTCAACGGACACATGAAATAGACATTTAATAAAAGTTAACTGATTGCCTATTCAGACTAGTTATAGGATTTCAGTTCAGTAAGTCATAGTTTAGAAAGGATCGGAAGCTTAAGACACTGGAGAATGTCCAGAGGAAGGCAACTAGTATAGTGAAGGGCCTTGAGTTTATGCCATGAAAGGATCAGTTTAAGGAACCAGGAATGATAAGCAGGGAGAATAAAAAGATTCAAGAGTGGCATGATGGCTGTTCTTAAGGATTTGAAGGGCTGTTACATTAAAGACAGATTCATTCTATTCTTCTTGGCCACAGAAGATAGATCTAGGGGTAGCAAAAAAGTAAAGTTGAGTTTGCTGTCAGGAAAAAATTCCAGATTAAGTGTATTCAAAAATGGAATGTGTATCATCATAGTAGCTAACATTTAGGGAGTATTTAAGATTTACAAAGTGCTTTGCAAATATTGTTTCATTTGATTTCTCAGCAACCCTGGGAGGTAGATGCTATTATGATCCCCATTTTACAAATAAGAAAACTGAGGCAGACAGAAGTCTTGCCCGGAGTCACACAATCCTACAGGTCCAGCACTCTATTTCCTGTACCATCTTGCTGCTTCAGAAGGTGATAGACTCCTACTCACATCGGGTCTTCAAGCAAAGGCTAGATGACGGCTTGTTAAGAATGTTTTAGAGAGAATTCACATTTTGGTACAGATTGTATCAGATTGTAACTGAGGTCCCTTCCAGCTCCAAAGTTCTGTGGTCTCTGAGGGACTTTCCTGCTATAGTTGCCACTATGGGCACTCTCTTTCAGAATCTTTGCCTTTCTTTCCTTAGCATTGAATAATAATGAGTTTGGAGCTGAAAAATACTTCAAGGTCATCTAGACCACAGGTCTCAAACTCAAATAGAAACAGGTCACAGAACTATACAGAAGGATCTGTGCAGGTGATGGATTGACTTAGAAAAACCACATATTATCTACATTGTACTGTATTTTTATTTATTCTGTTGAATATTTCCCATTTGCATTTTAATCTAGTTTCAACCACACTCGGGAATATGTGCCCCAGTGTGTTTGGCACCTCTGGTCTAGACTAATGTTCTCATTTTACAGCTAGCTAAACTGAGGCTTGAAGCTGTGAAGTGACTTGCCCAGGTTCACACAGGTAGCAAGTGTCTGAGCCAGGGTTTCAACCTGTTTCCTCTGACTACAAAACCAAAGGTCTTTCCACTCTACCATGGGTAGTCTACAAATTTAACCACATATGTGTCTTTTGTCCACTTTGAATTCTATCACCCTTTTACCTTTCAAATGTATTTCAACCCCAGAAGTTTTCCAGACATGCAGAAACCTAGAATCCACCAATCCCACTTTGCCCCTCCCATGAGTCCTTGCACATTCAGCCCAATCCAGAAAAGTGGCTAGAGAAAAGGGCCACCTTAAGACTTGGCATCTGTCCCAGGCATTGAGTCACTCAGAAATGATGTTCTGGAGCTCTCCTTGCTGCTGATGTAATCATAAGATCATAGGAGGCCACTGAGTCCAGTCTTCTCATTTCACACATGCGGATCAAGAGGTTAAGTCATCTGAGCTTTCTCCAGGCTCAACACAGACCTCTAAGTTTTTTTAAGAAAAAGAGCTTCAGAGATTTATAAGGACAGTTTAAATTATACTTTGGCTATCCCATGACTTTCTCTGTCAATATCTGGGGAAAACACAAGGGAAAGTCAAGTTCTCCAAAGTTACCCAAAGGTCAAAGTATGTTATGATTGCCTTTTAGATTGTAGACCACCTAAGGGCAAGAATGGTTCTGTCTCTTAACCCAATGCTTAAGCACTTAGAGCTGAAACAGTAGCCATACCAGATTTCATGAGAACAGCACAGGACATTTTCTTCAGACATCATTTTTATATTGATCATAGGGATCACAGTGAAGTAAAAGGAACCTACTTTTCTAGAATACAGTAAAACCTCATGAACTAAATTTTACCCTTCCGGAATTTATTAAAACACAATCACAGAACATACTGAGATTATCAATGTATGGCTATAAAAATAAATCTATTTATATCTATAATATCTATAAAAATAAAAACAATAAGTCAAAATAAATATTTTTAAACCTGTTAAAAGGAATATTTAAACTGCTTTTTAAAATGTTTTGAGCAGGGCAGCACAGTGGACAAAGTATTATAGTGTTTCCTGATTCAGAATAGAAGGACCTAGGTTCACTTATAACATTGAGCAAATCATAACCAGTGTCGGTCTCTTCAGGCAGAGATAGACTAGAAGACCTCTGAGATCCCTTCTACCTCTAAATCTATAATCCACACCCAAAAAACACAAGAACTATTTGCAGATGAAGAAAAAAATGTGCTAATTATAAGTTACTTATCTGTTCAAAATGTTTATCCCTAAAGGACCTGACTGCAGAGCTTTCCAAATCTTGGAGCATATAAGACCCTGGAGAAGAGGGAGGAAATACAAAGCAATGGCCAAATTCTTGACTAATTTAGAATATAATTCCTAGATATTTTTTTCATTCATTCATTGATTCATTCATCCACATTTTTTCATTGAAAACAAAGTTCAAATCCAAGTCAAAAAAAAAAAAACAAGCCTAACTAGCATGGTGAATTGGCTCCAACTGACAGTGAATGCAGTACAGCAAATATTTAATGAAGAATGTTCCTGTTCAACATCTGAATTGGCCCATGTTGAATCTCAGTGTGGCCATGACCTGGCCACTGTCATCACCACCAGCCATCTTAGGTTCCATGCCCCAGGTGAGCTGTGTCATTGTGAGCTTGCTGCTCTTGGATGAAAGTTAATCAGTCTTCAAATGGAAGTTCAAAAGTTTTTATAAAATTGGTCATTTTTCTTGATGCCATTCATATTGGTAAGTACAATATAATATTCTAGTTTCCTCCAAAACTTCAACTTCCCAAAATTTTAATAATTCAAGAATAGAATGAGGAATGCCTATCAATGCTGACCCTCTCAATGCACCTGTTCTGCAATTCAGTCTTAGAGAGCTGCCTAGAGCAGAGGTGTCACACACATCCTGAGTGAGGCCCAAAGCAGACTAAAATGAAATTTGAAAATATTTAACAAAATAAATAAAAATACAATAAAACAGATATTTCATTTTAGAGCTAAGTCAATAAACAACCTATCTTATATGTGGATTAGTGGCCCCTGTTTCTATTCGAATTTGCCACCACTACCCTAGAGCACCAAATGGGAACAGGAATGGGGAATGGGAACAAGCATATATTGAGTACCTACTATGTGCCAGGCACTGTGCTAAACACTTAATAAATATTATCTCAAGCACATTTCAAATATCATTTGATTCTCTCAATAGCCCTGAGAGGTGGGTACTATTATTATCCCTAATTTTAAGTTGAAGAAACTGAGGCAGGCAAATACTAACTGATCTACCCAGGTTTCAGAGAGGGGACATGAAGCCAGTTCTTCCTGCCTTAGAAGCTGAATTTCTATCTGCCACTTTAAAATTAAACTTAATTGTCTTCAATTGTTTTAACCAGATCTGTAATCTAATCCATATAGGAACCTCCCAACCTCCTTCTACTAACATATATCACCACTTTATAATTGACCTTATCAGTGGTATGATGGCCAAGCTCACACACCCAGGATGTGACAAAGCAAGACTTGAACTCACTTCTCTGACTTTGAGGAGAGCTCTTTATCCTCTATGTCATTGTTTTCCCCTTGGATCTTTCTTGTCTTTAATTTTTCTAAAGTGAAATAATAACCTTTTTGGCAGATAAATACACAATTTACATAAAGAGAAAACTCCCTAGAGCAGCTAAAACTGGTAGAAACAAAAGAAACAGAAAACAAAAGTGGCAGAAAGATAGAAACAGAGAATAGCTTAAATACAGAAATACAATCCAATATATTTATCACTGGTATTCACAAGTACTATTGTCCATGGGAAGACCATTTGTTTCCTTTATACTAGTTGTTTGAACTACAGATAGCATAAAATCTTATGAATTAAGACATCTTAAAAGTGTACGTTGGCAACACAAGATGATCTTTTCATAGAAAATTAAAGGACTTTGTAAAAGTATGAGGCAAAACCCATTTTAGACATTATTTTTTTAAAATATTGAATGGACACCCTCATGATCTATTCACAAACTGTTAAAAATGCTAAACTTGGAATGGTCCATTCATGGCTAGTAATGGGTACAAAACCTTGAGTGGTGCATATTCTGAGTATAAAGGGTAATGGCGCCTTTCAGAATTAAACCAGTGTTTTCCTAATTTGGAGAATTCAATAGCAAGGGGAAGAGTTCACACTCTCTTCTTCCCTAACCCCACTCCTATGAATACTATCTTGAAGCAGAAGAGCAGAGCAGTAGGAGATACCTTGCCCAGCACAGAGCAAACCTAGAGAGTTGAGCTATAGAATGGAGGACGCTGAGGAAGCCAGTAGAGGAACCTGCTCAGCAGAGATGCTCTATCTAGAGGGAGCAGCATAAAGAAAACACAAGAAAAGGCCAAAGATAGGAGTTAATTTAATCACTTGCATGCCCTACATGTATGTGTACCTCTCTTCTAGTGTACTCTCGTGTGTGTTTACTCTGCTCACTGTCACCATTTTTGTTTGGAGTAGAATGTGCCTCAAGTTTAGAAGGAAAAAGTTTTTATTACTATTGTTCATTTTGTGCCCTTTCAATAAATGTCTTTGCTTAAAGTTAATTGTGTCAACTAGCTAATTACTAAGGGTGAACACACTGGTGGGGGCTCATTGGGGACCCTACAGTATAGGAACCTGGGGGTTTCTTACAATGTTAGAAGCATGGACCCACAAAGTAAATGCTTGCTAACTTGACAGAGCATCCTGAACCTGCAGTAGACATCTCCCCAGGGATCCAAGTTACAAGTTCACTTGGGGGGTAGCCCAGAAGGGACGCTATGCTTTTAATAAGCAAAAACAAACAATGAAATCTGTGACATCAAAATAATTGCCTATATGATCTTAAAAGATTGCTCATAAAACCATTCAGTGTAAAAAACTTGGACAGAGAGGAAAAGCATTGGTGCTAACTGCAGCTATTGATATGGCAGCACCTTGTCGATGATAACAATGAGTAGCATATCATGCAAAGCATCTCTGAACAGTTCCACATGGAGATAATATAATGGAAAGGTGGATTGTCCATAAATCTGAAGACCTTTGCAGCCAGCTAGGTGCTAAACTTGATTCTTCCTATTTATCATTGAAAGTGGATGAAGCAATAGGTGTTGTTAAACATGCTCCTTTGATTACATAGGTACAATATGTAATTGAAACTAATGTTAGGTAAGAATTGTTCTTTTGAAAAGCTATTGATGGCTGTGCCAATCCAGAAAAATGTTCAATATAAATGACAGATTTTTCAATGAAAAGAATATAACGTGAACCCTATGCTGACAGGGCTAAGGTGATGTAAGGGCAAAATGTATGTCTACAAATACGAGTTCAAAATTTGGCCCCTTATGCAATCTGGCCCACTGCACACTTCACAGACAATCATCATATGAAGAAAAATGAGTGAGGAGCTACATATGGCATTGCAAGTTCTTGCAAGAATAATAAATTTGATATTCTTCAATCTAGCACATTAAAGGCAAGGCTCTTTACAAAATTGTGTGATGACATGGGGGTAGAGCATAATGCTTTTCTATATTATTGTGAAACACACTGGCTTTCTTGTGCCAAAGGACTTCAAAGAGTATTTACGCCAAAAGAGGAAATTGCTATTTTTCTTAGTAATAGCAAGAAAAAAGAAGTACATTCATTTTATAACAAAAATTCTTGCTGACATTTGTATATTTGATAGATGGCCCTTGAAAGTTGTGTATTCTAAATATTATGAAACAGTTATGACAATGGGCAATAAATTTATAATATAATAGTTTTTCGTATGCTTCCCAATTTTAAAAATGCCTGTCACACAAATGAAATAGAAGAAAGTGAAGACTTTCTTATTAATAAGTTATATTATTATTTGTTTAAGATTTGCTTATGTGTTTTAAACTGCAATAAATTTTAAATTTTATTCTAATAAAATATAAGCATCATCGTAAATAGTGGATAGAGAACTGACCTTCAAGTCAGAGAGTCCTGGGTTCAAATCTTGTGGCTGACACATATTGGCCATGTGATGCTGGGCAAGTGACAGCCTTTCAGCGCTCTGGGCAACTCTTTAAACAGAGGCTCTTAACCTGGAGTTCACAAACTTGCATGTGTATATATATATATGTACATGCACATACATGATATATATGTATATGCACACATGTATACACATATATACACATATGTATACACCTAAAGTCACATAGATATAGATACACATATATACATACACATATTATACAGAGAAATATAGATAACTATTTCTATATAACTGGTTTCCTTTGTAATCTTGTGTATTTTATTTTATATATTTAAAAAGGTTACTCTGAGGAAAAGTTTATAGGCTTTACCAGACTACCAAAGGGTTCCATGTCACAAAAACATTTAAGAATGCCTGCTCTGGCACAATCAGTTGCAGAGAATGTACTGACCTACATTAGTAGAGGGAGCTGCCTCATCAGTCAGTTCCCTTTACCAACAATAGGTTCAGTCTTTATCCCTTTTCTAAAATACAAGCTGATGACAATTGTTTAATAGAGGCTTGATTGTGTATGAGAAAGAGAAAGAGACAGAGAGACAGAGATACAGAGACAGAGAGAAAAAGATAGAGACAGAGAGAGAGAAAGACAGAGAGAGGAGGAGGAAGAGGAGAAAGAAGAGGAGGAGGAAGAGGAAGAAGAAGGGGAAGAAAGGGAACAAGGGGTAGAAAGGGAACAAGGGGAATAAAGGGAAGAAGAGGAAGGAGAAGAAGGGGAAGGGGAAGAAGAAGGGGAAGGGAAAGAAGAAGGGGAAGGGGAAGGATCAGCATCACTACATAATGTTTGGAAAGCACAGAGTAGATAAATTAATTGCTATATATGTTTGAAAGTAAGGAAACTGATTTTTTTTAATCAGGCTTTTATCTAAGGAAAGATGGCTTTTCTCTTTGCCAAGGCCAACCCTTTGGCACTGCCTTACCAAAAAAAAAAAATCAGTTCCCTTCTTCCCACTCCCCCTGACCTCACAGTGGCTCCCTATTGCTTTTTGAATGAATTTGTTCCTCAGTTTGTGATTGAAGACTCTCCACAACGTGCGCCAATGTATTTTTCCATCATTATTCTATTTCTCCCCCTATCTCACTGTACAATTCTACTCAAACCAGTTGTCGTTCTGTCTACTGTCTCCATGTGCTTGCCCTGGTCCCCAGTTCACTTCCTCCTCATTTCCACCTCTCAGAATCTTCATCTTGCTTCAAGAAGCAGTACAGATACCACACCCTTATGGAAACTTCTCCATCTCTCCAATCACTAGTGTTGGAGTCCAATCACACTATGATTGGTGTTCCAATTATATCCCCCATATTCCTCCCACAAGAAGACTTAAGCTGCTTGAGGGCAAGGAACTGGCTTGCTTTTGTCTTTGAATCCCTAACACCTCCTCTAGCACCTGTCACTTGGTAATGAATAAAAATGTATTTAATTCAGTTGAACCCAATTGAAACCAGCCCTCTCCCAGTTGATTTGAAATATTGATTCTAGGATCTCATGTCTTAAGATAAATGCAGCCCTGCATATTGCAGCCATATAGTCTGGCTATGGAGAGGGAGCTAGGTGGCTCAATGGATTAAGCGTGGGCCTAGAGTCAAGAAGACATGAGCTCAAAGGCAGCCACTGACACTGACTAGTTGTGTGACCCCAGGCAAGTCACTTAACCTCTGTTTGCCTCAATCCACTGGAGAAGGAAATGGCAAACCACTCCAGTATCCTTGCCAAGAAAACAGCATTAATGCGCCGTAGTTCATGGGATCACAAAGACTCGAACGTGACTGAACAAGTCTGGCTATGGAGAAGGAGCTTTAGTTTCCTCTGATCTATTGCATTTAGGAAATAGAAGTAGTAAAGCATCCAGAAGAAAGCCATGAGGATGGTGAGGGCTTTGAATCCAGACCATATGAGAAGTGGCAGAAGAAGATTGGAGACAAAGCAAAGATAGCAGGATACCAGGAACCAATATAGCTAGATCCGTCCCCAAACTCCTTCAAATAGATCTAGAAAACACAGCAGACTGCGTTTGGATGAGGAAATCCAAGACATAGTCACAGAGTGATTTTTCCAGCCCAACTTAATATAGGGAGATAAACAGAGAAGTCTGTGACCACTAGGGATGGGGTCTGGCCAGAAGCAACATGTGGGGACCATTCCAGCACAGGAAGAGGCTATTTAATGGAACAATTTGAGATCCTAGGCTGTTACAAGGGAATCCCTATACCCTGTCGAGGGATGGCTCAACAGAGACAGGTGCCTATTGTCAGCTTTATTGCCCACTACCCAATCCTGGGTCACATATCCAAGGCAGTCTGATCTAAGAAATTATATTCTGGGGTAGGGAAGCCTTGAGTCATGTACCAAGAAAGGAGGAAGTTCATAAACAAGCATTAGTGGTATGACTCTAAAGCCTACAGAGGAATAGCTAGGGCAAGAATTTCAGACACAAGGAGAATCTACAATTCTATCTCTGTGCAAGAACAGAGCTCTCCAGTTGTGGGTCCCAGCACCCTTGCTATGGCCCAAATTCAGATCAGGAATTTGCAGAACTTAAACCAGTGGGACAATGATCAGACATTATCCTGGATAGAACCCCTCTGAAAGCTTACAGGTCTACAGCCAGAGCTGTCTCTGAAATTCTGGAATAACACAACATCCAGTACCTTAAGAAAGCAGTAACAAGACCAGCCCAGAACTTCTTTTCAGAAATACACTGAGCCTAGTCCTAGCATTAAGTCCAAGGTCAGGGAGCAAACCTGAAGAATGAAGAAACAAAAAGAATCATGTCATAAAAGGGGATGTGGAAGACACAAACCTAGAAGAGAATGACTCCAAGACATTTAAAAGCAAAGCCTCAAAGCAAACTTTACCATGGGCAAAAATTCAACTAGAATTCCTGAAAGAGATGAAACAAGAGTTTAAAAGAGTTTAAAAATATTTTTGTTGATTAAATGAGAGTAGTAGAGGAAAAATGGAAAAGAAATTAGAGCTATAAAAGAAAGAATTAGAAACAAAATTAACAGTTTAATGCAAGAGGTACAAAGCCTTGTCCAAGAAACAAACTCCCAGAAAATTCGAATGGAACAAACTGAAGCCAATGACTCCATGAGACAAAAGTCTTTTCACTAATGTGAACTGCATCATCAAAACAAGAGCCTCGATGGCATATTTCAAGAAATTTTAAAAGCAATCAGAAGAGCTAAATGACTATAGAAAGAAACTACCAGTCACCTTCTGAAAGAAATCCCCAAACGAAACTTCCAGCAACACCATAGCCAAAATCCAGATTTTTCAGGCCCAAGAAAAAGTACTGCAAGCAGCCAGAAATAAATAATTCCAAGTGCCAAGGGGCCACCATCAGGATCACACATAATTTAGCAGCCACTACAACCAAGGAACAAAGACCTTAGAATATCATATTCCAGAAGGCAAAGGATATATGTAGGCTTACAGCCAAGAATAACTTGGCAAAACTGAAAATAATACTAAATAAGGAAAAAAAAAGACTTTTAATGAAATGGAGGACTTCTAAGCATTCCTGATTAAAAGACCAGAGTTGTGTAAAAACTTTGTCATTCAAACATAGGAATTAAGAGTAACGTAAAAAGGTAAACATAAACGAACAATGTAAAGGACAAAACAAAGATAAACTGCTCATATTCTAATATGGGGAGGTGATACATGTCCCCGCTGCATCTTATCATCATCAAAGGTCCTAGGGGGAGTCTAAGGTCTGGGGGTAGTTCTGTTACGTCTCGATGGTCTTAAGAGAACAAATGGAAAAGGGGAAGAGGAATATAACAGGGGAAGGGAAAGGAAGGTTAGAGAAAACAAAAAGGAGGGCATGTTGCGGGGAGCAACTGATACTCAAAGCTTAATCTCATTTGAACTGGTAAAAGGAAGGAAGAACACACACATGCAGACACACACAGTAGGGTACCAAAATGTGTGTCACTCAATGGGGAAATGGGAGAAGGGAGAAGGAATTATAAGAGAGGCATATTAAGGGAAGGACTGGTCAGGAACAAAATAAATCTAAAGATGTACAAAAATATTTACAGCTCTCTTTAAGATGGCAAAGAACGGGAATCTGAACGGGAGCTGATGAAATGAGGCTGAACAAGTTATTGTACATAAATGTGATGTAATATTATTGTGTTGGTTTTTTTAAAACAATGATGAAGTAGATGGTTTCAGAGAAACATGGGAAGACTACAGTGAATGATAACCTAATGAACAATTTATATAGTGACAGCAGTATGGTGAAACAAACAACTTTGAAAGAATTAGGAACTCCAAACAGTATAATCATCAACCATGATTCTAGGGGACTAAGGATGAAACATACTACCCACCAATAGTTCAAGAAGTAAAGGAACTCAGAATACAGAATGCAACGTAAATGTTTTTGGACTTGGCCAATGTGGAAATGTGTTTTGCTTGACAATACATGTTTGTAACAGTGGTTTTGTTTTTCCTTAATTATTATTAGGGGAAGAGGGAGGGGGTTGGGGTGGGAAGGATAGAAGGCAGATTCTTCTTGATTTAAAAATAGCAAAATACAATTTTTACAAAGGAAAGAAGACATCACAAAAGAGGATGTTAGCTGCAATCAGGTCACTTGGTAGGACCATTAGGTCAAAAAAATATGGGTGTCCTACTTGGGCTCAGATGTCAGTTGGACTACAAGAAGGCTGAGCACTGCAGAATTAACACTTTTGAATTGTGGTGCTAGAGAAGATTTTTGAGATTTCCTTGGACAGCTAGCAGATCAAATCAGTCAATACTTAAAGAAATTAATCCAGGTTTTTCACTGGAAGGTAAAAAACTAAAGCTGAAGCTAAATTCTTTGGCCACATAATGAAAGAACAGGACTTAATTGGAAAACACCCTGACATCAGGAAAGATTGAAGGCAAAAAGGGAAGGAGGGTGGCAGAGGAGAAAATGAGTAGATAGTGTCATGGAAACAACGAACATGAGCTTGGACAGATTTCAAGAAATAGTACAGGACGGAAGGGCTGGATGGCTATGGTCTGTGGGGGTCATGAAGAATCAGCCATGACTAAACAACTAAACAACATCAAAAACAGAAGCAATGAGGGGAAAATGCAAAGGATTAAATTCAGGTTTGATATCAGAAAAACAAAAACTTTCCTAGTAATGAGAGCCATCCAAAAGTGGGATGAACTCCTTTGGAGTTCCTTTGGAACTAGAGTTCTTCAAGCAAAGGCTGGCTGACCACGTGTGCGTGTTACAGTTGGGATTCTTTTTTTGGACAAGATGGCCACTATCAACTCTAAAATTTTGTGATTCACATAATATATACCAGCTCCTTTCACCAGTTTGAAAATACTCCATTTGCTTTCTTCACTCATTAGTCTGTCCCTGTTTGGTCTTATTTCCCTTTTCCCAAACAATGCTTTTGAAAGTCTGTTTGGTCCGAAGTACTAAGGACATGATCAGATGGAAGATTCAAGATGACAAACCTAGCAGAGTACAGCCCTCTTATGAGATGGGTTGGAGCTACAATTTCTTTAGAAGGAACTCTAGGTAAGGAAACTATATTTATTGATGAAGTTGGCACCTTCTCTACAGTTTTTAGTATTAGACAGTTGAGGATTGAGAGGCTGACTGACTTTCCCAAGGTCACGCAGCCAGTATGTGTCAGAAGCTGGATTTGAATTCAGGTCTCTGGTTCAGAGACTAGCTTTCTATTACCTCATGCTGCCTCTATAATATAATAATCTTATTAAGAATAAAAAATGTAGCTGATACAACCATTCTGGGGAGCAATTTGGAACTATGCCCAAAGGGCTATAAAAATGTGCATACCCTTTGACCCAGCAATAGCGTTTCTAGGCCTGTATCCCAAAGAGATCATAAAAATGGGAAAAGGTCACACATATACAAAAGTATTTATAGTAGCTCTTTTTGTGGTGGCCAAGAACTGGAAATCTAGGGGATGCCCATCAACTGGGGACTGGCTGAACAAGTTGTGGTATATGAATGTAATGGAATACTATTGTGCTATAAGAAATGATGAGCAGGCAGACTTTAGGAAATACTGGAAAGACTTATATGAAGTGATGCTGAGTGAAGTGAGCAGAACCAGGAGAGCATTGTACGCAATAACTGCCATAGTGTTCGATGACTGATTTTGATAAAACTAGCCCTTCTCAGCAACCTAAAGCAACCTCAGCAACCTTGTCAGCAAACCTAAAACTTTTCCAAAGGACTCGTGATGGAAAGTGCCATCCACGTCCAGAGAAAGAACTATGGAGTCAGGATGCAGAGTAACAGACTCTTTTCTCTTTTCTTTGGTTTTGTTTCCTTTCTCATGGTTTCTCCCATTCATTATAATTCTTCTATGCAACACGACTAATGTGAAAATGTGTTTAATAGGAATGTGTGTGTAGAGCCCATATCAGATAACACGCCATCTTGGGGAGGGAGTGGGAGAAAATTTAAAACTTATGGAAATGAATGTTGAAAACTGAAAATAAATTAGTTAAATATTAAAAAAGAATAAAAATTATTCTCTCTTTCCCTCTTCCCTTTTCCTTCTTCCATCACTGCTCTTTTCCCCTCCTCTCCTGCCCCTTTTATTCCTCTTCCTCTTCCTTTACATTACAAAAGGCAAAAGAAGTGGTCTCAAAATACAGAAGCAAGGCCAAAAATACAAGAAACTTTCAGATGAGATCTCAAGGGAAATGCAGAAAGATCAAATTATAAACTGTGGAGGAAGTGATTTGGACAAAGAAAGAGTTAGCCTTCTGGCCAAATCAGAAGCTGAGAAGTAACATAGCTCTGCCTATCAGTGGGACCTTAGGCAAGTCACTTAACTTGCCTAAGTTTCCTGTAAGATGAGAGACTGGACTCATTCACTTCTAAGCTCTTCTTACCTCTAAATCAGAGGTTCTTAACCAGGGCTCCATAAATTTAGTTGCTGTTTTTTTATATTTTTATAATTGCATTTTAATAAAATTGGTTCCCTTTGTAATCTATGCATTTCATTTTATGCATTTAAAAACAACACTGAGATGGGATCCAAAGGCTTCACTAGATGTAGAAGGCCAAAGGTATCCATGACACAAAGCAAGTGAAGAAGCCTATCTCCACCTCCATGATCCTAGAATACCAACTAATCTCTTTACAATACGTGAATGATGTCATGCTAATCTCATAGGTCCGCCTTCACTGCCCCAGTCCTTGCCATTTCTGGGACTTGTCCCGGTAGCTAAGAAACCCAGGTGGCCAGAGTTTCCAAATAATTCTGCCTCAAAGTCATCAATGAAGTGAAGATACATCCAGTATTGTCCATGCCGTGGCCTCTTTGTTCAGTGCCAGGAGAGTACTTCATAAAACCTATTCTACAAGCTTCATTAAAAAAGCTCATCCTCTGACCCAGTCAAGGTGAGGTTGACTATGACATCTGGCATGTTTTCTTAAGAAGTATGATTTCCCCCCTGGCAGAGTTTTATTTTACACCTCCTTCTATGACAGGTTTTATTTCTGCTAATACTGAAAACAAATCCTACCTACCCTCTTGAAATGGAACAACAAGAGGAAATGGGTGTTGTTACTTTGAGCCTTGGGAGAATCATTCCTGATGTGGGCGTGGCTTAGCCCTTCACCCCTCTGAGGTCCATAAACTGAATGCCCACCATACAGTGTAGGCAAGGTGGGAATGTGTGAACACAGGAATGAAAGTGAAATAAATTTCTCTCTGTATTTCTGAATCTAATTCATACCTCCGTAACATTCTGGCTGCTAGGTCAGCAGTATGTTAGGGATATCTGAAAACCAAGAAGAAGGCAATTCATAAATATGCCTTGTATCATACCCAACCAAGGGGGAGGTGAGAGTTCATAGGCTCACAGGGACCCAACCCAGCCCTCTAGTTATACAGATGAGTCAACTGATACCCAGAACCAAGGCAAATCAAGAAGTATTTAAGCACCTACTATGTGCCAGGCACTATGCTAGAGTCTAGAGATACAAAGGAAGGCAAAAACCTCCCCTGCCATCAGGGTGCTCGTAGTCTAATGGGGAAGACAAACAACTATGCACAAACATGAGGGATACAAGATACATTGGAGGTCACCTCAGAAGGAAGGCACTAGCATTAAGGAGACAGAGAAAGGCATCTTACCAAAGGAGGGATGTTAGCTGAGAATTGAAGAAAGCCAGAGGTTATGTAAGTAACTTGCCTGGAATCACACAGGTAGCAAATCCAAGGACCTAAACCCAGGCCCTGTGACCCCAAAACCAATCCTCTGCTGAGTTTCTATTCTGCCATCCATAACCACAACAGTCTTCCCATCCATTTTTTTAACCATCTTAGTTCATGAATTCGGGGCAGCTAAGGGGTGCTACAGTTGATAGTGCCTGGCCTAGAGTCAGAAAGACGTGAGTTCAAATCCAGCCTCAGACACTTAATAGCTGTGTGACCCTGAGCAAATCCCTTCACTCTGTTTGCCTCAGTTCCTTATCTGCAAAATGGATTGGAGAAGGAAATTGCAGACCACTCCAGTATCTTTGCCAAAAAAAACCCAAATGGGGTCACAAAGACTTGGACATGACTGAAAAATAACTCAACATCAAGTTCATGAATTTTGAAAGGATCTTTTTCATACCCAGGCAGCTCAGGCAGCAGAAATCATGTCAGAACCCAATCATTCGGCAAAGGTTCTGCAACTACATGAGAGAATGATGCTTTTAAAGAACATAAAAATAGAGTTAAAAAAATTAATGCCCAAGTAGTTTTGGGGAATCGATATATTGGTTTGTGCCCATCTATGTATCAATGGTATGTGTGCATATGTATATACATGTATGGACAGCTAGGTGGCACAATGGATAGGGCACTGGGCCTGGAGTCAGGATAACCTGAATTCAAATCCAGCCTCAGACCCTTACTAGCTGTGTGACCATGGGCAAGTCACTTAACCCTGTTTGCCTCAGTTACCTTATCTATAAAATGAGCTGGAGAAGGAAATGGCCAACCACTCCAGTATCTTTGCCAAGAAAGTCCCAAATGGAGTCATAGAGTTGAACATTACTGAAACGACTGAACAACAATATCATGTATATAGCAATAGCATTAAAGTATCTTACATGAGACAAATATGTAATATGGATATATTCAAGAGTAACATCACAAATATTAATAAATTAGTTAGTGTAATATACTTGATATTAAGATATTAAAGGTATAAAAGTGTCATTAACTTTGCCTTCTAAACTACAAAAAAAAGTGTTGCCAGTTTAAAATAATCTGATTTTTAAAAGATAATTTTCTCTTATCTTCCAATTAATTGATCTGGACTTCAGTGAAAGGTAATATAGTATTTAAAGTAGAAAAAGACTGGTCTGGCAATAAGATGTTATTTTGATGAACAGGAACAACTGGGTTCAGATCCCTCCTCAGACACTTATGACTGGAGTGCTAGGCAAGACATTTAAGCTTTCTGAGCAATAGTTTTCTCACATCATGTCACCAGGTTATTATTATGAGTTTTAAATGAGATAATATATATAAAGCACTTGAAAAACTTTAAAGTGCTGCATTAAGGTCAAGTCAGAGTTCAGCTCTATGGCCTTGGGAAGGGCACACCCTTCAACTCTATGAGTCTGGGTTTCCTTATTTGCAAAATGGCAGTATGCTCATTGCGCTACTTACCTCAGAGGATACTGGTGGAGAAGTTGCTTTCAAAGCTACAAAAATGGAAGTAAGCATGACCTGGAAGATAGAGGGATGGCATCAGAGTCAAGAAGTCCTGGGTTCTAGTCCTTCCTCTAACACATTTCCTATATGACCATGAGCAAATGATGAGCAAGCCAAACTCTCAGTGCCACATGCTATCAGGTACAAAGGGAACAGTGGGAGAAATTTCCATGCGAGGAGTTCCCCGCAATGATGAAATCACACATGGGGAGCAAAAAAAGATTCTTCACACACGCCATCACTGTGAGTCCATTCGTTAAATACTATGTGCCAAGCACCAGGCCAGTCACTGAGGGATGCATGAAGACAAACATGGTGCATTCCTTCCCCCCTCCTTCATTAGAGAAGCAGAGACAAATGGGGCACAATCTATACTGAAGGGAGACTGGACAAAGTTCTGGGGGATGGACCACAGACCAGCACAATCATGCCTCCACAGCTCAGAAGAGAAAAAAGAAGAAAAATGTCACTGACCCCCCATCCCAGGGATCAATAAAGGATTATTGCATCATCTGTTGACAACAGGTGACTGATCCCTTGTAAGGCCAACTTTGGAATATATTTCAAAGGTACTAGAATGATGTGGAGGGGCATGGGGCACTGAGGAGGATGGAGCTGAATAGGATTTCATAATATGACTACATGAGAAAGAGCTGAAATTCAATTTACGGGCATAGCTCTAGAGTGTGTGTGTGTGTGTGTGTGTGTGTGTGTATTTATAAACACATACACATATATGTGTATAATGTGGCTGCTCTGGCCCCATCCCTCTGAGGATCAGGTCTGTTATACTTTATCCCATTTTGGGCAAGTCACTTAACTTTTCTGTGCCTCAGTTTTCTCATCTGTAAAATGAGAATAATTACAGCACCTACTTTCCAAGGTTGCTATGTGAATCAAATGAAATCATATTTGTAAAGTACTTATTACAGTACGTGGAATATAGTAGGCAGTTAATAAATGCCTATTTCCTTCCCACCCACCTCACATTCATATATAATATATACATGCATATGTGTGTATGATATGTACATATCTACATATGCATACACACATTATAAATGCACAATATTCTTTTTTAAGGTATCCAGATCCAAGATTTCATTGGGAGATAGCCCAGTCCACCAAATCATGGAGGATCCTCTGATTAACCTCATTAAACTCTTTCTCGATTAGATATTTGCTGTCCCCATCTACTGGGGTTGGTTTGGTACACATGTCCTATTCCCAATTCTGGAAAGTTCTCTGGGGACCTAGAAATTCTTAGACACTCCCAAAATCAATAGTTTGTTGTGAAAGCCTAGACTTATCATAGTGATTACAATCACTCCCAAATAAAAAGTAAAAGCCTACTTCATCCCAAAACAATTGCAAAAGAACAAAATTATAATTAAAATAGAATAACAAAAATGAAAACATAAAGGAGGGGAATGAAGGTTATCTTAAGGAAAGAATAGTCCCAATGGGCTCTCAGAGGGGACTGCAAAGGTAGAGTCAGCAGGAGGTCATGATTTCACCCTCAGGGAGATATCAAACTGTCTTGGATGAAAATCCCTCACATGGGTCTCTACTCAATGGATCCCTGTCATAATATGGAAGTTGGTAGAAGATCCAGACAAAAATCTCTCCAGGGGTCAACGCATGGAATTTCTCCATTAGATATCTGCAAAACTATATCAAAATCTAATTGCAGGTCTTAATTCACCTGATGATAGGACAAGCAGGCTACCTCAAATTCAAAGAAATCCAAATATGCATGAGATTATTTAAAAAACTATTAAGCACTTGGAGTTTATTGGAATTAAGCTTTCAAATTCCATAAAAGATGTCACCCATGACTGAGGGTACACCGCCTTCCATAGGGGCTCTAGCTCTAGACTCTGGGTCAACCAAAAACAAAGTCCTTCAGTATTGACCCAGAGCACCCATGTCCATAGAGCCGATATGCCTGCCAAGCTCCATGGGAAGCATCACAGTCCAGTAAATTGAGGGGTTCCTGTTATATGTTGTTCATCCTTTGTTTTCAAAGAGGTCCAATGTCATCACCGAATGATGTTTTGACTCACATGTGAATTGGATTTAAGTGAGGCAGAGTTTCACAGAGTCACTAGCCTCACTCTCTCTTCCTGAGTCATCAAAATGCAGTAACAGCACAAAAGTCAGTTTTTGACCTGGAATGCAGAGGATGACCTTGGCATCTCTGATGCCTGACCAAGCTCTAAGTATTTGATAGCACCTGCTTCAGCCACTTTCACGGCCTTTGGAACAAATTGTTCTTATCTGCCCACTTTGCTGGGGTTTAGCGTTCACAAGCTTGGGGTAGACGTTCTCCTCACCCACTGACCATTTTGAGGCTTGTTAGTTACCCTCAATCTGGTTTAGTCTTTCTCCTGAGACAGGTTTTATCACATTGGGGCTGTTGCTCATGCTACAGCTTCTTGGAGCCACAAGTGAGAATTGGGTGAAAGGTGGACACCAGAGGTGGATAAGCAGCCCTGAAAGGGGCTTGGCAAGCCCTCACACTAGAGGTGCTTATCCTCCCTAATACAACCTATTATATGTAAGCCCAGATTCAATGGACCCTCGTAAAGATATTTTGGATACTATTACTAGAGCATCAAGAGGGAAGTAAGAGAATGTTGGAGTGTGATAGTCAACTGTTTTCTAGGGAAAGAGTGAAAGAGGAATCTAGAGAGGATGATGATGATGATGGTGATAATGATGAGGGTGATGGTGATAATGATAGCATTCATGTAGTGCTTTAAGGATTAGAAAGAGCTTTACAAACCCTGTGAAGTAAATGTTATTATCTCCAGTTTATAAATGAAGAAACTCGAGCAGACAAAAGCTAAGTGACTTGCCCTAGGTCACACAGCTATCTGATACAGCATTTGAAATCAGATCTTCCTGCCCTTCTAGGTCCAGTGATCCATCTGCTGTATGAACTGTTAGTCCTGAGGTGACTGACAGTTGACTGCCTCCAAACAAGATTCCAGGAGAGACTTGGACAGTTAACTGTCCCCTTTGACTCCAGCTGAGCAACTTTAAGCCTTCAAACCACTAGTGTGGCTGATGAATGTCAAAGAAAAACTACCAAGAAGCAGATCTGCAGGAGGATTAATCTAATTAATAGGATTGCAGGGCAAATAGCTTACAGCTGGCAAGTACAGCAGAGATCCTTGAGTTCCTTCATCCTCCTTATTTTAGGGAAGAGGAAAGTAAAGAACAGTGATGGGGTTGTCATGCCCAAAGCCATTTGAGAGAGAAGGGATACAAATCCAACTACTCTTTAAAAAGAAGGAAGAAGGAAGGAAGGAAGAGAGGAAGAAAGAAAGGGAGGAAGACAGAAAGGGGGGAAGGAAGAGAGGAAGGAAGGAAGGAGGGAGGGAGGGAAAGAAAGAAGGAAGTAGGGAGGGAAGGGAGGAAGGAGGGAGGGAAGGAAGGAAGGAGGGAAAGAAGGAAGGAAGGAATGAAGAAAGGAAAGAGGAAAGGAAGGAGGAAGGGAAAGGAGGAATGGAGGGAGGAAGGGAGGAGGGAAGGAAAGAAGGCAGGGAGGAAGGGAGGGAGGGAAGGGAAAGAGGGAGGAAGGGAGGGAGGAACAGAAAAAAAAAGAAACAAAGACCACCATGACATGCTAGGCCAATTCCTATACTATAAACACTAGAAATGGAAGAATGTTCTTCCTTCTTCCTAGAAAAGTTCTTAAAATGGCCAAACCCATAGTGGCATGATGGATCGATAGAGGGTTGGACTAGAATTTTGGGAGATGCTGAGATAGACACTGTCTTCCATTTCCTCCTTTCCAGTGACATGGAAGAAGAGCATGACCATGGACTTGTCCCTTTGCCTGTCTGAGACTGTTTCATCATGTGTCTCCTCACACAGGGTTGTTGTGAGGCTGAAATGAGATAGTGTATGCAAAGGCCCATGTACATGTCAGTCACCACCATTACAAGATGTCTCTCATTTATTTCAGCCCTGGGGATCCGGGGCTCCCACCACTTCCTCTGCTGTTTGTTTAATGATAAAGGCCCAGCTGCCCCCTCCTCCCAGAGCCAGTCCAAAGACCAGGAAAAACATGGGTAAGGTTTAGATTGATAAATGGATTTCCAAACCAAGTATACCATCAGCTCAAAGAGGGTAGTGAGACTTTTCAATAATCAGCTGAAAACAGAGTGAATCCCTTAACCCAAGGAAAATAGCAGAAAACTTCATGGACATGGAAAAGCCAAAGTCCAAATAGGGATGGATGTCATCTGTCTTAATGCAGACAGGACTTGGACTGCATTCTGGGCAGGTTCTGGAAGGGTTCAAGGTCAGGTCAGGTTGGCTACACTAGAGCGCCCGCCCCTCCTTCCTTCCTTGGTCAAGATGCATACATATGCATGCATGTGTATGTATATGTGTATATATATGTACATATATGTGTATATATATACATATATACATATATACATGTATATACTCATATAACATATATGAGATGCATCTATATATTGTCCTTTTTTCTTTTCTCTCTCCCTCTCTCCCTTCTCTCTTCTTTCCCCCTTTCTTCTCTCATTTCTCTCTTCACCTCCTTCCTATTTCCTTCCCTACCCAGGGCTGTGTCCAGCACTGAGCCATCATGCCCATCCCTGCTAACCCCCCAAACTCTACCTAATTCTCTCTAGCATTACTGAGGACAAGAATCTCACTGCCATCAGCTTTCCCCCTCCCTCAAAGAAAAAAAAATACCCACTGCCCTCCTCCCAGCTTCCTTTGGCCTTGCCTTGGTCTATCTCCTGTTCTGGGCTCACACAGTGTCACCAACCTCTCACCTCCCAACTCCCTTGGTCTCTAGGGACTTCTCCAGTGCAGGCCAGTCCCAAGACAAGCTTTCATCCGTCTTCTACTCCCTAGAATCTTTTCCAGTGCAAGCCCTGAAGTACCACCTCCCGACCCAGCTTCCACACCTCATCTTGCTCCTACCAAATGCTAGGCAAGCCTCATAGGACAATGTCAACCTAAAGAAGAAGGGATCTCAGTCTTATTATGTGCCTCCCTCAACAGACCTCTCTCCAACCATTCTGCCTAGACTCACTCCTCAATGGTTAGCATACTCCCACTTCATTATATTCTTCCCCTGTCCATGATTCTGAACCCCCTGTTACCAGTGGGCAAAGTTTGTTCCCCATCACCAAATGCTTGCTGAATGACTCCCATTAACCTCAATCTGTCCCCCTTTCCTCTCCACAATGTACCATTCCAGAACTACATGTTCCTTTCATTGTGTTCTCTGGAATGCCTGCTCTATAATTAACAAACTTTCTTTCATCTCAGACTTCTTATTTTCTCATTCCTTCCATCTTCTGGGATTTATTAAGACCTGGCTCCCTCCCAATGCTACTGCTTCTCTTGTCACCTTTCCTAACACTGGCTCCACTTTATCCTGTAACCCCAATCACTGGTCATGGCAGGGGATTCACTCTTTTCTCCCCATTGACTCTTCCAGATTCTCCATCTACCACTACCATTCAATAATACTTAGGTTTTGAACCTAGTTGTGTGGGAGGAGGATGGGATACTCAAAGGAAATAGAGGTGTTAGGAAAAGGGGGAGGTTTAGAGGGAAAGATAATGAGTTCAGTTTTTAATGTGTTGAAGTTGATGTCTACAGGACATCCAGCTTGAGCTGCCAAGATGCATGACTGATGGTCAAGAGAGAGGTTAGGACTGGACAAGCAGATCCGAGTCATCTGCATAGAGGTGAACATTGAAATCATGGGAGCAGATGAGATCACCAAGTAAAATAATAAAGACGGGGAAGAGAAGAGGGCTCAGGATAGAGCCTTGGGAAACCCCTTTTTAGTGGGCATGATATGACTGGACATATTCACATACAGGCATACTTGGCTTTATTGTGCTGTGCTTATTGAATTTTTTACAAATCAAAAATTTCTAGTAACCCTGCATCAAGCCAGTCTATCAGTGCCATTCTTCCAGCAGCGTATGCTCACATCATACCTCTATGTCACATTTTGCTAATTCTCACAGTATTTCAAACTTTTTCATTATTGTTACATCTACTATGTTGACCAATGATCTTTGATGTTACTATCGTAATTATTTTGGGGCACCATGAACCAAGCCCATATCGGAGGCAAACAATTGATAAATGTGCATGTTCTGACTATTCCATCAACCAGTTTTCCCCATCTCTCTCCCTCTCCTCAGGCCTCCCTCAGGCCCAACATTCAACAATATTGAAATTAGACTAATTAATAACTGTACAATGCCCCCTAGGCATGTGAAGACTTACCCTGATTAATGGGAACAATTTGTTCAAAAGGTCATAAAAATAGCTGAACCAGCCATTGTGGAGCACTTAGAGCTCGGTCAGACATTGAAGACATCAAGGTAACCCACTGCATCCCTGGCCATCACCATTCATCCTGACTTGATTTGCCATTGGACTTTAATGACTCTGGAAGAATGAGTGAGGCTGATGACTCTGTGCAACTCTGCCTCACTTAAATCCAATTCACATGTAAGTCAAGACATCATTCCATGATGTCATTGGTCCTCTTCAAAAACAACAGAAAAACAACATTCCCCAACGATTAAACTGCTTCCATTTCCATCTCAATGGATCTTTACCTAAATTCTTTCCACCATGCTTCTCTTCTCTGGTTGCTGGGTGTCTCGCTTTAATGTGATTTCATATACAAGCCAAGAAGTCATCCATGATGCCATTTGTCCAATAGGAACAGCCAGGTGTCTTCCCAGAAGTAAACATTCTTAATATGCAGTGCTAGCCTGCCCACCCTTTTACCTATCCTCACTCTTTTAAATAAGATGTACCCATCCAGAACTATATTCCAATCATGGATCATCCCATTAAGCCTCAGTGGTACCTGTTAGGTATCTGGTGCCTAAACTTTGTGCATATGTACATAAACAATAAAATTTGAAGCTATAGCTTTTACTTTCTTCGATTTTCCCAGGTTGTCTCACCTGCTATTCTTCCTTTCTTTTTTGTAACTACACTTTATGGTATCTGGTTTGTAAATATACCTAGGAATCTTTCCCCCCGTCCATCATCTTTTTATTCTAAAATTCTTTTGATTTGATTAGCAAAAGAAAAAAACCCCACAACAAATAAATTGTTGTAATTTTTTTTGGTACACTGCAACCCTGGCCTACAGTCTGTCATCCCGATATTGTAAGCAGTAGTGAATAAATCTGACTCTCATTCTCACATCAGCTTCTTATCCAAGCTATTCACTTCCCAAATCAACTTTTGTCTTTTCTGCAACCTTTGTTTTAATGAGGAGTCTTGAGGAAAACACAAGCTGAACCCCTCTTTCCTTCGGTCTCTTGCTCAAGACTTCATAATCTTTAGCAATAGTTCTTTATTCATTCTGGCAGCATCATTGGTGACCCTGTGAATGACTGGAAGTGGGTTGTATTGATCTATTTGGACAAGTCTTGGGAAGTCATCTGCAATGTCTTGGAAACATGCCATAGGAAGACAACAAACCTCCCTATTGTTGTTAGGTCAGAAAACAGCTACCTCGGGACCCCCTGAGCAGGGAATCACCAGTCAGAACTATTTCATTCCTCCTTTGAGCCTTAATGGATGAGTTCTCACCTGTTAGAATCTTTGGCTCCCCTCTATCATTCCTAGGAGGCTAAGCAGTTGTTCCTCCTCGGGTCATCCAGCTCTTTTCACTCCAGGAAGGGCTTCAAATTTCTTTGAGCTTCAAATGCACAATGTCCCTTTTCTTTGCCTTCCTCCTCTGTGTGATTCTTCCAGATTCCAACCTCTTGACAAAGGTCAAGTTTTCTTTCTGCCAATTCCAACTGTCCCCGTTCTGTTTCTCCTCCTGCCCCACCACACCCCTAAGCCCTTTTTCTGGTTTTAGGGTTTGTTTGTTTGTTTAAAGGAACACTTCATTATACCTGAACACCTGGAATACATAAAGGTGTTTCTCCAGCCCCTTTATCCTCTCTCACAAGAGAGAGACCAGCCTACACATGGAACATAGATAATAGTTATTCGGGTATGAAAGAAATACAAAGATTACACATGCAACACAAGTCTCTCTTGTTAGCCTTCTCCCCATACTGATTGGGACAGCCGAGTGGTGCAATTCATAGAGCAGTAGGCTGGGAGTCAAGAAGACTCATCTTGAGTTCAAATCTAACCTCAGATATTTACTAGCTGTGTGACCCTGGGCAAGTCACTTAACCCAGTTTGCCTCAGTTCCTCATCTGTCAAAAGAGCTGAAAAAGGAAATGGCAAACCACTCTGGTATCTCTGCCAAGAAAATCCAAAATGAGGTCACAAAGAGTTGGACCTGACGGAAAATAGCTGACCAGCAACACCAACAACTGACTGAGACTCTTAGCCTTGTTGTTGGCTCTGCCTGTAGCAATTAACATCTACCTCCTAAGCACAAGTTAAGACATTTACAACCTTTATCACTTCGTATCACATCACCTTGAAAGCCCTGCTCAGCCTTTTTGTCTCCCAACCAGGTGACAGTCAAACCCTACTTCATTTTGCTTCTCTCACTGACCTCTAATGGTTTCTCCAGTTAGTCTCTTTTCCAATCTGTTTCCTTACTTTGCCTCACCTTCTTCTTGAATCCCTCTCTTTAGGATTCTTTCCTTCCTTCAAATTGAGACCTTCTCCTCCTTCGGTTCAAATTAATTTCCTTCAGCTTATCCTCAAGTTCTCCCAAAACTCTGCTTTCCCCAGATTCCCTCTCTAACCTTCTATATAGGTCCAAACCCTTCAAAGTCACTATCACACTGGTTTTTCTTAATTTTTAGCCTAGGTACTTGTTTCTTCTCATATTCCTCCACCTGCTCCTTATCCTGCAACTATTGAAAACCACAAGTAGAATCAGCCACATTAGAGGCTTTCCTTGAAATCTTTAGATTCGTGGACCATCCATTAGTTAGCTATCCCTCATTCATGTAACAGGACCTGTGCACCTCCTTTGCTCATCATATATTTCTCTGATATCATTTGTGCCACTTGGCAAAACTTCATTTCTTTTTTTTTTGCATTTTTTTTAATTTTATTTATTTAATATTTTTAGTTTTAAGCATTGATTTTCACAAGAGTTTGAATTACAAATTTTCTCCCCATTTCTATCCTCCCCCTCACTCCAAGATGGCATATATTCTGGTTGCCCCATTCCCTAGTCAGCCCTCCCTTCTGTCACCCCACTCCCCCCCATCCCCCTTTCCCTTACTTTCTTGTAGGGCAAGATAAATTTCTATGCCCCATTGTCTGTATATCTTGTTTCCCAGTTGTATGCAAAACAACCTTTTTTTGAACATCTGTTTTTAAAACTTTGAGTTCCAAATTCTCTCCCCTCTTCCCTCCCAACCCACACTCCCTAAGAACACAAACAATTCCACATAGGCCACATGCATATCATTACCTAAAACCTTTCCACAATACTCATGTTGTGAAAGACTAACTGTATTTTGCTCCCTTCTATCCCATCCCCCTTTATTCAAATTTCTCCCCTGACCCTGTCCCTTTTCAAAAGTGTTTGTTTTTGATTACCTCCTCCCACTATCTGCCCTCCATTCTATCATCCCCACTTTTTTATCTCCTTCCTCCTTCTTTCTTGTGGGGTACGATACCTAATTGAGTGTGTATATTATTCCCTCCTCAGGTCAAATACGATGAGAGCAAGATTCACTCATTCCCCCTCACCTGCCCCCTCTTACCCTCCTACAGAACTGCTTTTTCTTGCTACTTTCATGTGAGATAATTTACCCCATTCTATCTCTCCCTTTCTCCCTCTCTCAATATATTCCTCTCAACCCTTAATTTGATTTTATTTTTTTAGATATCATCCCTTCATATTCAACTCACCCTGTGCCTTCTGTCTCTCTATATATGTATATTCCCTTTGGCTACCCTAATACTCAGGTCTCATGTATTATACATATCATCTTTCCATGTAGGAATGTAAACAAAACAGTTCAACTTTAGTAAGTCCCTTATGATTTCTCTTTCTTGTTTACCTTTTTATGCTTCTCTTGACTCTTGTGTTTGAAAGTCCAGTTTTCTATTCAGCTCTGTTCTTTTCACTGAGAAAGCTTGAAAGTCCTCTATTTTATTGAAAATCCATATTTTGCCTTGGAGCATGATACTCAGTTTTGCTGGGTAGGTGATTCTTGGTTTTAATACTAGTTCCATTGACCTCTGGAATATCATTTCCAAGCCCTTAGATCCCTTAATGTAGAAGCTGCTAGATCTTGGATTATCTTGATTGTGTTTCCACAGTACTCAAATTATTTCTTTCTGTCCACTTACAGTATTTTCTCCTTGATCTGTGAGGTCTGGAATTTGGCAACAGTATTGCTAGGAGTTTTCTTTTGGGGATCTTTTTCAGGAGGTAATCGATGGATTCTTTCAATTTCTATTTTACCCTCTGCCTCTAGAATATCAGGGCAGTTCTCCTTGATAATTTCTTGAAAGATGATATCTAGGCTCTTTTTTGATCAGGTAGTTCAATAATTTTTAAATTATCTCTCTTGGATCTATTTTCCAGGTCAGTGGTTTTTCCAACGAGATTTCACATTGTCTTCCATTTTTTCATTCCTCTGGTTCTGTTTTATAATTTCTTGGTTTCTCACAAAGTCACTAGCCTCCACTTGCTCCAATCTAATTTTTAAGGTGGTTATTTTATTCAGTGGCCTTTTGGACCTCCTTTTCCATATGGCTAATTCTGTCTTTCAGGGCATTCTTCTCCTCATTGGCTTTTCGCAGCTCTTTTGCCATTTGGGTTAGTCTATTTTTTAAGTTGTTATTTTCTTCAGTATTTTTTTGGGTCTCCTTTAGAGAGTTGTTGAATTGTTTTTCATGATTTTCTTGCATCATCTCATTTCTCTTCCCAATTTTTCCTCTACTTCTCTTACTTGCTTTTCCAAATCCTTTTTGAGCTCTTCCATGGCCTGAGACCAGTTGATGTTTTTCTTGGAGGCTTTTGATGTAGGTTCTTTGACATTGTTGACTTCTTCTGGCTATATGTTTTGGTCTTTGTTACCAAAGAAAGATTTCAAAGTCTGAGTCTGAATCTGAGTCCATTTTCACAGCCTGGCCATGTTCCCAGCCAACTTACTTGACCTTTGAGTTTTTTGTCGGGGTATGACTGCTTGTAGAGTAGAGAGTACTTTGTCCAGGCTTGAGGGGCTGTGCTGTTGTTTTCAGAGCTACACAGCAAGCTCTGCCACATCGGTGCTACTCCTCCCCCAAGAACCACCAACCCGGACTGGACTCAGATCTAAGCTGGCTCTGCACTCCTGCTCTGATCCACCACATAATTCCTCCCACCAGGTGGGTCTGGGGCCGGAAGCAACTGCAGCTGTAGCTCTGTAGCTGCACTACCTCCACTGCCCCTGGGGCAGTGGCCAAACCATGAACTCCTTTCACTCTGTCCCAGGAGCTTTTCCCACTAACCTTCTGTGTTGTCTTTGGTGTTTGTGGGTTGAGAAGTCTAGTAACTGCCACAGCTCACTGATTCAGGGCTGTAGGGCCTGTTCCGACTGGCTCCCAATCTGGTTGGTCTGCGCGGCCCATGCTGGGCTCTGCTCCCAGTTCCATGCGATAGACCTTACCCCGTGAACATCCAGGCTGTCCTGGGCTGGAGCCCTGATTCCCTCTGCTAT